>NW_023046039.1:0-80074 GCF_011762505.2 Arvicanthis niloticus | reverse complement strand
TGTTCATTTGCAATTAGAACTGTGTTACATTTTCACGTTTTATCTGTTACATTAAGCATCACAGAGAGTGGAGTGTCGAAGTTTGTTGTGGTTTTTCCTATGTTATAAAAAAGAGGTCATGTCATTCAGAGGGGACCTGAACTACTATCATCTCCTAGCAACACCAAGCCTGTTGTGACGTCAGGCCCCCTCCCAGAGGTCAAGGTTGTTTCATATTGCTTCAAACATCTTTGAGAATTTAATGATTTTGAAATATACTACATTTGTATGTATACATATGTAAACAAAGAAGACACAGTTCAAACCACTGTAAGCAAGCATAGGGGTCCCTTCTACTAGCACAAGGAATAGTAGTTCTGGCATCAAAAGAAAATAAAAAAGAAGAGGGAGAAGGGAAAAGAAGAAGATGCAAGCTTGGCCTTAACAGGGAGTGTCTGTGTAAGAAGTTGTGAAGCAATTTTGGTGAAGAGTCTCTGAACAGATCTCCAGCTATTGCTTCAGAGTGGGCTAGACTTTGGCTTGCTTCTGAATGAATAGATTATAATAAAAGTGATGAGATGTTGCTGCTCAGCGTGATCCATGAAAAGCTATGACTTCTATTCATGTTCTCACATCTTCCTAGTTCCTATTTGCCTTTTTTTAATGGAGTATACTTCTGTATACAGATAGAGAAACAGTTAGAGGCCACCAGATATGTTAGATGCCCACAGATTATCATGTCCAAAGGAACTGACTTCATTCTATAGTCAAGCCCTAAGACAGCTGTAGTGCCTGGCCAATGCCTCAATGACCACCCTATGAGCACCATAAGATGGATACTCTGCCAAGCAGCAAACACTCCTGATTTATAGAAACTTTGAAAAAAACAAAGTAGTATTCAGCTTACTAAGATACGATGTATGAGTTATACAGCCACAAATGTCTGAGACGTGACTGCAAGGCCAGGAACATGAGTAAGCAGAATGAGGTGAATGAGGGCACATATTTAAAAGGGACTCTTTGATCCCAAGATGCTTGAGTCACTATGTTACCTAATCCTGATCCAACTATCAAGGGATAAATTCATTAGTGAAGTGTCACCATAAGATTTTAGGATAGGAGACTGGGGGTCTTTCTGTGGATATGGACCTACTAGAGGACTGTGAGAATATGAAGTAGTTTAGCAACCTCTATGTGGTCTCTCTATGGTTTGGTTTATACAATCAGGTGTATTTCAAAAAATTTCCTAGCAACCTGCTAGTGACCCAGGACCCATACTTGCATCAAGCTACATCGAACAATGGTTGTAAACAGTGGAAATGCTTTACTTCACTTTACCACTCTTGACTGCTTACTGCTTCTATTCAAACATATACTGGAACAAAAAAATTCAGAAAATTTGGGATATGGGCTGATCTGGCTAGAATAATCTGGGTTTCAAGCACAATAAAGCAAATCTCTGTTCCTAAAATTCCCTATTTACCATCTTATGAGGGTATGTAATTGGGTATGCATACTATTAAAAGCAGATGCATTGTGGGAAAGTACATGTTCAGTAAAAAAAAAAAAAGTTATATAATTTAGTCTGCCAATGAAAACAGAGATCTATCCAAAGTGTAACACCTAACAACCTATCCCTTCCTTTTTTTTGAATCATGTAAAAAATAAATGTAGACTCTGAGTATCTTCACTCAAGTGGTTGGCTGATCGTCTTGACAGTGTATTTCTTTCTAATCTGCACATCTCACTCCAGTTCATTTTTAAAAAAGTTTCATGGATAGTTTATGATTTGTGAGCATTTGTCTCATTGTTGAATAAGAGGTCAAGAACCTAGAAGCCCAAATGAGGCCCCATGCAAGAGTAACATACATATTTAATCATAGTTCATTTCTGTTGAAATTTAATGCCACAATTATTATGAGTTTTCTATGAAACTAACTACCAGAGTTTATATAATATTCTGCATATCCAATTTAGGGAAATTAAGGAAATTGTATTCTTTGGGTAGGAGGCACAAGATATGAAAGAGAATTTATTGTCACTTAAATGTTTTGAAATATTTATTAAAGGAAGCACTCCTGCTAATATCTCATACAGAGCAATGTCGTGAACTAATCTCCCAAAACATCTCAGCAGGAAGTAGACAGTCTGAGGATAACAGCACCAATATTAAAAATAAATGACACAGCAGGACCCAATCCAGTAACTGAGTCATTTCAGTGGAACCCCATGTGTTCCCAACCCAACTGTAAATGAAACAGTTTACAAGGAGTTCAAAACAAAATCAAGTTACATCTTAATATTAGATCAGAAAGTGTTGATGAGCTAAACTACAAACAATTGATAGTTCTTTGTGGTACTTTTATTTTTAATTTGAATGTACAAAAGCCAATCATAAAAGCTTTAGTTGTATGTTTTTTAAACTGTATGCGATGACTGAGACAGGTAAAAAGTTTTTTGTAAGATTTTAATTAATAGGAAATTTAAAAAAATGTGTGTCTAGTTCTTCACTATGGTGTGTATGGCAATAGGTCTTGTTGAAAAGGAATTCAAATTTTAGTAGATGGGACGGGATCTGAAACTCTGCAGCTTAGCTAAGCTCTTAGATGATTTATTTTGACCAACATGACAGTCATTTGGAGTTACCAGCTGTTGTTTTGATGGCTTCCTAAGACTTTCAACCAAGGCTTCATGACCACATGGGCTATACAAGGATGCATATTCCCATGCCACAGGCACACTCTACTGTGGGGAGAGGATTCTATAATAAGCAGAGTTCTAGTCCCTCCCCATCTGCATCTGAGAGTTTGAGCGCTGGTTTCTCAGAATATAGTGGGTTTAGGTTTGAGCTTGAGTTTTTTTTTTTTTTTTTTTTTTGTTTTTGGTTTGTGGTTTGTCGTTTGTGGTTTGGTTTGGGTTTGCCTGTTTATTTTGTTTGTGTTTGGTTTGTTTTACCAGGGAAACAAATCAAAAGATATTCTGGTATTTCAAAAGACTCCACCATCCCAGGTCATAGCTCTGGAGAAAACTTCTCAGAACAGGCAAGAATAAGGAAAAAGTTGAGAAATCCTGACTGAAATGAAGAAATGCAGCTGCAGAGACATTCTCAAGGTCTGAGAGACAAAAAGCAAATGTCTGTCCTGATTTTCATTCTTCTTCCTTTCCTGGCTCTTCAAGTTGATATCAAGAAAATTGAGAATCAATCCAGACAATCTCTCTTTTAGACAGAATGTGATTCCAGTATTCGGTCACTCTTTCTCTGGTAAAGAAGCAGCCACTTATTTAGAACCATTGTTCCAGTGTCTGCAGAACAATGTTCTTTTTCAATGATGTAAGTGTCATTAAAGCAATGCATGCTGGGCCTAAAGCAAGTCTCCGCACAATTTTAAGGACAACAAATACAGACTGTTTTTGGAACACAACGAAATAACAAAACTATACCTAGGACACCCCATATGTTAGAATGTCCTAAAAATAAAACTCCTAGCCTTTTAAAAAAAATAATAATAATTTCTCTTTGAGAGTATACTACAGCTACATCACCTCTCCCTTCATTTCCTCCCTCCAAACCTTTCTATACATTCCCTGTGCCCTGTTTCAAACTCTTAAACTGGTCATTATCTATCTATCATCTATCTATCTATCTATCTATCTATCATCTATCTGTCTATCTACCTATTTGTCTATTTACCCTATCTCTAAATGTTTAAAAGCAATCTGCTTTGTACATAATGTTACTTGTATGTGTTTTCTTAAATCTGTTACCTTGTTTATAGCTTTTTATTGTCTATAAAATAGGTTTTCCTATGAATGTTCTAACTTTTCCAACTAAAAATTTTTTTCTTACACCTACATCTTATTTTATTCTGTAATAAATATTTATACTTAAAGTAAAAATTATTTATAAGCCTTCTTAGCATAGAAAGCATACAGACAATTGTTTATCACATGTGCATAATTTCTGCTCCTAGGAAACTAAAGCACACAAAAAACTGGTACCCACTTATCTTCTGAGATCCAATTCAGCGGTTTTCTCTGTAGTATCTAAGGAGATTCAAAGAAGATATTATGGAAATATGTGCACATATAATTATGTGCACAATGGTTCTGAATTTGAGTGACACCATGGTGTTTTCAAATAGCTTGGAAAATAGGTAGGGAGAATTTGATTTTACACTGACCAATAAGATTTTGCAGGTAAAGACAGGAAGGCTGGCCATGCTGCAATGAGTGAGAAAGTTTGACACAATGAAGATTGCCATCCCCAGAGTCAGTTTTGAAAAAAAAAAAAAAAAAACGTGTATGGTTGGAATCCTGTATTCAGTTTGGGGGTATAAAATGGGAAATGCTCTTAGGGCACAGGAAATACATCGGAGTAACAAGGTTATGTCAGTCACAGTAAATGGCAGCAGATGGAGCTAGAAGCATCTTGAATGCAAACACTGAAAACAGTCACTTAAATATCTAGTGTCAAAAGAGGAAAGCAAACAAACATACTCGTATGATGCTCAACAAGAAAGGACAATGACCTCTTTCTGACTGATCTTCCGAAAGTACCCTTAACTGCACAAATGGCAACACATGCCTGGAATTAAGACAATAACAGACTGGAAAGAGTTAATTCGGTGTGAAATCCTAACACAGAAGGTGTCGTCTATAATCAAGATTATAGGGATGAAACGCAGCTGAGATAAGTATGGCCCACGAGTACGTGTCTTTGATGATCTAGCCTTAATCTATGGGCCTTGTTCCTGGTTTGTAAAAGAGGAGATTTCAATTAGTGTGTGTGTGTGTGTGTGTGTGTGTGTTAGTCATATGGAGTATGGTTTTCAAATTATACATACTCTGTTTGGCTTTTATGTGTGTATAAACATAATTTCAGGAGTTGTGCCTGGGCATACTTGATTTGCACTTTAATAAATGTGTTTCAAGTAAATGGAAAACCCATCCTTGGCAAAACATCATCATGCTGAAGAAATGAAGGAGGTGGGTTTTACTTTTGTCTTTCTTTTTCTCTGTCTCTTTCTCTTTCTTTCTTTCTCTTTCTTTCTTTCTTTCTTCTTTCTTTCTTTCTTTCTTTCTTTTTTCTCGTTCTTCCTTCCTTCTCTTTCTTTCTTTCCTTTTTTTTTTTTTTTTTTTTTTTTTTTTTTTTTTTTTTTTTTGTAAAACCAAGCCTTCAGTAAGTACTTCATTTTCTGTGTTCAGATTGAGTGGTGTCTATAGTTCTTAGTCATGCCTCTCAGAAGAGAATTTGGAATATAGGCATTCCCCACAGAAGTTGTTTGTAAAGAGTGGTTTGGGTTTGTTAACAGTGCTATTGATCAAACTCAAGAGCTCGTATAGACTAGGCAAACACTCTATTACTATGCCATATTCCTAACCCCAAAAAGCTTAATGAGATAAGAACCAATTCCAAATTTTCTGCTATTTTATTCACTGGGGACAAGAAGAAAGCGTTCCCACTAAAAAGTTGTAAAAATTTCTTTTGAGTCTAGAAAATCTCCAATGGTATAAATTAAAACCATCTTGAATTTAAAATTTATTTAGGAGTGTAATTGGGGTTATAGGGATAAGGGGTAGGGGTTATGGGAGACATATATAAGCAATAAAATGAAATTTGAGCTACCCAAAGCTACCGAGGCAACAAAGCAATCTTACTTACAACTTTTTAGCCATTTTCTCCCATTTTCTGTACTCTGTTACTCAGTGAATGAGAATTGTGACCTGATGCTTAAGACATAGGAAGTCTTTATTTTGACCTTAAAAACGAGCTTTTACATGTAGATGTGTTAATTTATGACACACAGTAGACTATTTGTTAATGGGAATGATAGTTAGTTAATATGATTAAAAATATTCAGTTGAAATGAGTCTTGACATTCTGTAGGAAGTCAAATGTAGAAAAATTACTTTAAAATATTTTTTAAGCTTAAGTTTAAAATACTTTTGTCTTCCTAGGGTGGGATGTTTCCATTGCTGAGTGAAGTCTATAAATCATTAAGCATGAAAAATATAGTAACTGAAACAATTTGCACCTGCTCTGAGTGGCTACAGGAGATTTTTACACTCAGCAAATGGACATTTGAAAGTATTGGAATATAGGCCTTGCATGTTCATGTATTTCTTTCCATACAAATATTTTATTTAGAACCTTTAATATAAGATAATAGTAGTTTTAGATGTCAAGAATGAGTTTGATGCATGAAAGTACCTATGCATCATTTTATATCTGGATCTTTAAATGATAAATATATAGATTAGCTAGCTATTGTAAATGATTAAGACAAATAGATTTGTAGACACAGAGTGGAGTCTATAGATATAGATATAACTATATAGTTATGGATACTTGGGATTATTAAGTGCTTTAAACACACATCTATATACATAAAACATGATAGTTATCTCTGCATAGAACACAAAAGAGCAACTTCTAATCTAGAATTTATGATAACAAATCTTTCATCTTCTCTCAGATTGTATTCTTCTGTAAGAGTTCATGTTCATATTACAAATAAGAAGTAAAATATGAGTAGGAACTAATGGGCATTATTTCATTTTTTCATATCAGTTCAGTTCTTTGGTATAAGTGAGCATGTGTGTGTGCATATGTATGCATATGTGGGGACATGGGTGTGTGCATGTGGGTGTGTGTGTTATTAGCAGGTACAGACTGAGTAAATAATTTTAAATGAAATGCTAAGAATATAGAGTCTACTTTCCAATTCTGGTTGAATCAGTTGTGTAATTTATTTCACTGGAAGTGTAGCTGATGTTTTAAATCTATTTTTTAAACTTAATTTTAATTTTATCAGTTCTTGATTGGAGTATATGGTTTGAATATAAAATGTACCCCCCCACACACACACACAGACACAGCACCAGGAAAGAGAAAAGATAGTTCATTTTGTACTGTCTCCTTTGAGCCATGTGCAGCAATTTCCTTTTCTATTGATTTGCTTATGCAAGTTGTCTGCCTTAGAAATTAGGAAAGAATCTGAGAGGGGACAGAGACTGGTAATTCATTAAGATGCATTTCCTATAAATGGATGATGATCATATTTCAAACACTTAACATTGCTGATACTACTCCTATAGTTTGTTTTTGTTTTCATTTTTAATAATCAGAGCTGCAAATGCAAACTAAGGGAACAAAATAGGTTTTCGTTATCTGTGGTGATTTTCTCACTTTTATATTAACTTAATGATAGCCTAAAGCTGCTTTGGTGTCTTTACATCTCTTTGTTACAAACAACAAACATAGTTTACTATCTAAAACCAAATATCTAACCACGGCAATGGAATTTTTGCTATTTTTTTTTGTTTTGCCTTTTTTTTGTAACAAATATGATTTGTGAGTACAGTGCTGACAAGATAATGACAAAAGTGATAAAAGAATTCTTCAAGAGAGAAAGGCAGAAGTAACAACTTAGCAGGTGTGCTGTGGTAATACAGCAGCGAGAAAGCATCCAGGTAAGCTGTTTGCAGATATCTCTTAAAGAGGTGATTTTAGTCCTTTCCCTAACTCCTCCATTAGAGTCCCCATGCTCAGTCAAATGGTTGGCTGTGAACATATGCATCTATATATGTCAGGCTCTAGCAGAGCCAATCAGGAGACAGCTATATCAGGCTCCTGTCAGCAAGCACTTCTTGGCATCCACAGTAGTCTCTGGTTTTGTGTCTATATAGGGAAAGGACTAAAGGAACCAAGGAACTGAAGGGGTTTGCAACCCCATAGGAAGAACAACAATATCAACCAACCAGATACCCCAGAGCTTCCAGGGACTAAACCACCAACCAAAGAGTACACATGAAGGGACCCATGGCTCCAGCTGCATATGTAGCAGAGGAAGGCCTTATCTAGCATCAATGGGAGGAGAGGCCCTTGGTCCTGTGAAGGCTCAATGCCCAGTGTAGGGGAATGTGAGGGCAGTGAGGTGGGAGTAGGGGGGGGGTGGGGAAGCAGGTAGATGGGGATGGGATAGGGGGTTTGTGGAGGGGAAACTGGGAGTAACGTTTGAAATGTAAATAAATAAAATATCCAACTAAAAAAGAGATGATTTTATAGAAGGAGGAATTTACAGAGACAGTCAGGCAGTATTTTATTTTTTTTTTCTGTTTTTGATAGCATAATGTAATTATATCACATGCAACCCTAATTTTCAACCTTCCATGTCTTCTCATTTATGCTCTACCCCTTGATCTTTCTCAAGTTCATGGCCTGCTTTTCTTTAATTGTTGTTGAATAATACCTAAATATATAAATAAGTACATCTTGATACATCCATATAAGCCACTTGTGTGTGTGTGTCTCTCTGTATATATATATGTGTGTGTGCGTGTGTGTGTGTATATATATGTATACACACAGAGAGACAGAGAGAGAGACAGAGAGAGAGAGAGAGAGAGAGAGAGAGAGAGAGAGAGAGAGAGAGAGAGAGATTGTTTGGCAGCTGACTACAAGGTATTAGATAACCAACTGGTGTTCTCTTCTCTAGGAAAGACTATCTTTTCTGCTCTCAGCAGTTCTTGGTGGCTTACACTTTGTCTATGATAGTAGCTTCTTGAGCTTTTTCCCTTCAATGTGAGAGTTCTAATAGTGTTTTCATGATTTAGGCTGCCACACTGATAAGACTTTTTGTTTACAGCTTCTGTAATTTTAGGAGATGCAGACTCACCACAAACTTCTGGTTCCTCTGTCTTACACAATATTTCTGTTCTCTCTTCTACGGTAATTTTTCAGCTTTAGTTGCATGACCTCTTGCTCTCTGCAATTTCGATTCACTGTGGTTTTCTTTAACAGTCTGTTATTACAAAGATAAATTTCTTTGATGATAGGTGAGAACTACACTTATCTGTGGATATAAATATAAGTATATAGAATATAGTTAGAAATTATGCTGTTTTTAGCAACATGAGGTTTCTAAGTTCCCCTCATAATTGCATGAGAAATAGCCTATAGTGCTTGGGAGTCTCTTGGAAAATCTTGATAAACAACTCAAAATGGGCAATCTCATGTCTAGTGTTGGGATTTCTTTATAGATGGTTCTTGTGGCGGTAGCACTGTCAGGCCAGGTAGGAAAATTCATTCAAAAATGTAGTTATATGTATAGATAAATAGTACTATGATTTGTATGACTTTTCAGACATCTTTACTGTTACTTTGCTCTCTTCTTGTGTATTTATCTCCCCCTTGTAATTAAGTCTCTCACAGTTAATTTTTCTCACTTCTCCCTCCAAGTAAACTGATCCCTGTCACTCCCCTCTCTATTGACCTCTCCATGGTCCATTTATACTTTTATGGTTTCTGCAGTGTCTCCAGGCTATGTAGGTCTTATGCTTTGATATGAATTAATCTATCTGAACATAGTTTTATGAAATATGAAATCAGAACAATAATATGTACACACAAGGTTATAACAAAACTAAATTGAAATCATTGATTTCTTTATCTTATACCTGATATATCTCTATTTCTATTCTATATAAACCTTATGTGAGATTCCACAGCTTACATGTTTAGTAGTTCTTGAGTTTGCTCTTTAAATTACAATATTTGTCTTTTCTCTGAGAAAAGCTTTATGTCAGAAGAATTAACCTCCAAATAACGCTTGTCATCTCTATACAGATCTATATAAAGCTTATTTCTTTAGAAACATGCCTAAAGTGATTACTTCTTTTCACAGGCAACTGAATTGATAAAGTTTTGTTTATTTGTTTCTCTTGAGATAGAGTCTCACGTAGCCCAGACTGGCCCTAAACTGTCAGTGTAGCCAAGAATGACCTTGAGCCTTGATCTTTTTCCTTCTCCTCCTAGTTCTGAGATTTCAAGTATGTACTACTGCATTCAGCTTGATCTGAGCGATATAAAGTCACCCCAATGAATTGCAAACGACAGGGCCTCAGAAATAACGAACTGTTTTTGGAGATGTTCTTCTTGGCAACCTAGATTCACACAGTCAATGAACATCTAGAATTCAATGTGGCAGCAAGGGTAAGAGTAGAGGGCCAGAACTCAGACTGGCTAGGGATACTTCTCAAATCTGTCACTAACTGATGACCTGGGATAGATGTGTGTGTGTGTGTGTGTGTGTGTGTGTGTGTGTGTGTGGGTGGGTGAGCACATGTGTGTATGTCTGTGTGTATCTATCTATCATCTATCTATCTATCTATCTATCTATCTATCTCTAACATCTATCATCTATCTATCATCTGTCAGTATAGTTATGTAGATATAGATTAGATAGAGATAGATGTGTACAAGATGTAAACAATTCTCTGCTCCTGACAGTGCTCATGAAATAATTAAATAAAAAAAATTCTATAAAGAATTTTAAATGCTGTACATGACCTCATTCAAGTAGCAACTAATAAGGGACTTCAGAGTGTTCTTCCGATGGCACCAATCTGCTCACCACTTACTCATTTTTGTTCTTAAGTGAATCATGAACTTCTTATTGCCTACATCTCAGCTAATCAACCCCAGGCTACTTTGGTAGATCTTTTTCAAAGCTTGTTAAGTATAATTTCTTTATAATGTTTACTGCTAAAATGCAAAGTTTATGAAGTGAGGGCAAGGAAGACATTTATTTATACAAAATAAGTTGACTAGAAATGAATAGCTTTGAAAGAACAGTAGACAGTAATGCTCAAGAACCATTTGCCTTAAAAGATTCAGGAAGGTTTTTGGGAGAGTGGTCATTGAATTGGTTGACTGAAGCTAGATAAGGCAGACCAGTAAGCCTTATTTGATAGATAGGAGAGCTGCATTTTATCTTCAGTTACACTATTAGTAAGTATGGGGTTCAGGGGTTGAGCTCAGGCAGTTCTGGAGTTGGTAGTGATCTTCTTTGAAACTACATTTCAGGTTTTAATGAAGAAGAAACATATCATTAAAGCCATTTTATTTTTTGTACATTGAATGTTTTTTGAATCACCTGCTTTTTCTGGTCTTTTGTTTCCAAGTTCCCATTCTGAGGTTTGTGCCTTTTGTACGAACTATATAGACTATGGAAGAAAAATGGTACTTTTCAATTGAGCCTGCTAGTTTGACTGGCAAATAAGTCATTTTATCTATGCTCTTTTTTCTTCTAATACATTATAAATAACTTAACAGCATGGTCAAAGGACAGCTTTACAAATGACCAAACAATCTTGCATACTTACTGAGTACCACATGGTACATCCCTTGACTTCAGAGGTTTTTAATGTATAATATATTAAACAAGCCAAGATTAAAAACACTCACCAATTAAATAGTTCTTTAACTCAGCAAAAAATACCCTTGACCTTTCCAAATTGATACTTCAAAATAATAACAAAAAAGAATATATTAACTCATCAAAAAGTTATTTGTTTACTTGTGATGGAGGAACCAAATCAATAGAAATATAGACTCTAATACTTTTTATAAAATGTATTTTGTGTAAATTTCCTTTCTGCATCACTATAGAGAGGATGGGAGAAGTGTTGGAGACTGAGCTGAGTGATTATGCTGATGGCTGATGTTTTCAGATTATAAAGGACCACTGAGAGTTTTATTTGTATCTTGTGTTGCTTTCTTTTCCTACTGTAGGTAAAATGAGGAGTTCCTTGGAATTCCCATGAAAGTGTTCCATCTGGCTTTGTTGGGTTAAATCTCTCATCACATTGAGGTTCCTTGATACATTCTTACAATAGATATTAGAGCCCTTCTCTTTAGCCTTGACTACCACCCAATATGGTGTTTCTACTAACAAGAAAAATAGCTTTCTCTAACCCAGCATCTATTGCAAGGTCAGTGATTATTCACTAGAAAAAAACTAATAGAAATAAGAACAGCTGTTTAGATAAATAACAGACTGGAGAGAATTTGGAAAATTTTGTTCAAAATTTATAAGTGGAAATTATTTGTTATCACTTATATCTGTTTTTCTGCATTCATAGAGTTCACTGTGTGATTATGTTCCCTACATATGCTGTTAACAAAGCTTAGAAATAATGGTCCCCTAGCACATATTAACAACCTGGTACTCAGATGTCAAATTCTAAACCCATTGCTTTATAAAAGTAGTAGGGGCTTGTTATACAAATAATATATACTAATATTAGGCACAAAAACTTTCAAATGAGTTTGTACTCTATGAAATAAAGTAATGAATAACATTGATCAATATAATATAATGCAATATAATATAAACAAGAAAAGGAGTTTTCTTTCTTATATAATAATTCTAATATGTAAATGAAAAAGACAAGAAATAAGACTTCCAAGGAACACGAAGTAATTGTGTAGTGAAAAACTTACTAGAGGGTGCCTTGTGCAGGAATTGAAGCCACACTTCACCAGGTAAGGGATGTAAGTATCAGGATTCTTTTCATAAGATGCAAACATTCCACCAATGGAATTCTTTTCAATTACACATAACCCTAGAGTAATTTTGAGAAATGTTCTGGATAAACATTAAGGGATGATCTACAAAGTACATTATCTCTATATATTTTTCAATTTTGAGATCAACAAAGATACGAGAAAGATAGTTTGGGCAGATTAACGTGGCATGCAACAGAAAGCACCTGGGATCAGGGAAAGAAAAAAAAAAACTTATGAAAGATGAACAGGATTTGTAGTTTCACCCAGTAATGTTCCCTAACATTCTCAAATATGCATTTAACAAACTATGCATTTTCTCGAAGAATTATGGAGAAAGGCAAGCCAACAGGAAGGATGCTACCAACTCAACTTCATGACATCAGTTCCTAACTTGATGTCATCATTTGAAACATTAACGCTAAAAGAACAAGAATGAAGGACATATAGGAACTCCCTGTGCTTCTGTATGCTATGATTAAAACAGCAAACTGAAATTTTAACAGGTAAGGATGACTAAATAAGTGGAGATAGTTTCCCATTCTTAATTCCATTGTTGGAAGTAAACTTGGCCACGTATCACTGCATGAATAATAAACACTGTATTCACTTTCACAATAAGTCAATAAAGTAGTTTTAAAATGTCTTCTGGTTTCAAATATTTTAAAGTACTCTCTAATACACACTATAAGTCTGGACTCAGAGAAGATGCACCTAACCCTGGAGAGACTTGGGGCCCCAGGGACTGAGAAGGTCTGGTGGGGTGGGGGCATCCTCTTGGAGATTTCAAACAGTCGAGGGTGGATCAGGAAGAGGATAAAATCTGGACTGTAAAAAAAAGATTTAAAAAATTTTAAAAAAATACTGAAAAGTAAAACAAAAACAAAAAACAAACAGTTACAGAATCTTATTTAAGGACAAAGTGTCAACAACAATAATGACAACAACAGAACAAAACAAAACAACCCCCACAAAGACAGAATACCATCTGAAGTTTATTTTATTTTCAGTCCTTTGATTGGCAGCTGGCAGAGGCCACCAAATTGTCCCACTCCTCCCCCAGCACAGTCTTGCTTGGCTCTCTTACTTAACCATTTCACTTGGCCTCTAGCCTCATACTAAGCTTCTTCCTAAAGCAAAAATACATTGCTTGAACTAATTTACTTGAAATCCTTTTGGAATAAATGATGAAAATGCTTATTAGGAATACTTTATGTTCAGAAATTTCATTATATAAATTACTTAAATTAATTAAAGAGTAGAAACTTAATGACAAATATTGAAAAATCCATTAACTAATTAAAAGAGACAACTGAAATCCACGCTATTCCCTTCTACATACTCTGCTAAATGCTTCTAGTGGATAGTAAATTTGTTTATGGCATAAGGGTTCGATTTACTGCATGAGGGTATAAATGATCATTCATTTTTTATTTTTCATCAGATCCCACTTTGATTATCCCTTCTACTCTAAGTGATTCATATTTTGAAAACTGTTACCTGGTAACAATTTTTCTACAATGGATGTAATGGTTATGTTTATGGTAATTTCATAAAATAAAGAAAGAAGAAATTATTTGAATAGAAATCAGAGAACAAGATGTATGGAACAAATAAGCATTAACAAAGCATGTAGTTTGCCAGAGAATTAGAGATAAAAGTTAGCCATTAAGAATGATGTCTTCAGCTCAGCTCTATATTGATTTTCCCATGTGTTGTGATCTAAGGGTGTGATGTCTTCATAACAAGTCCTGGTGATTAGCCAAAAACTATGGCCACATTGTTTAGGGGACTCAAGGGGCCCCTGATTGTACCAATTCATAAGGAAGTATCCTACATAGATCCTAGACATTTTAATATTATAACCTACATAGATTCTAGACATTTTTGGGAAA
This sequence comes from Arvicanthis niloticus, assembly GCF_011762505.2. NCBI lineage: Eukaryota > Metazoa > Chordata > Mammalia > Rodentia > Muridae > Arvicanthis > Arvicanthis niloticus. Next base: position 65,851 of record NW_023046039.1, on the reverse strand, counting down.
GTATTATCCACTCAAATTCTTATTTTTGAATTTACACATTTTAAAAGATTATAAAATAGTAGATTTCCACGTGGCTTTTTCACATATATGTAGCAATGATTAGCCCTCTTTCCACCTCATGCATAAATACATACAACTTTATTCAACTAAGACAATTTAATTTTAACAAAACTGACTGTTTGTATAAAATTCTGCCCTAAATTCCTTAAAGACCTCCAGTTGTTGGTTTGGTTCTTAGATTTTATAGGCATTTTTTTTAAAAAAAAAATCATGTTTGTCTCTGTATGATGTATATATATGTGTGTGTGTGTGTGTGTCTGTTTCTGCTGTCTTTGTGTGTGTGTGTGATGTGTGCATGTGCGTGCACGCATGTGTCACAGTGGACATGTCAAAGTCAGTGAAAAAAACCTTGACACTATTACATTGATACACATATAGTGCAAGGCAGGTCATTACTGTAGCTCACAGCATTCATCTGAGGAAAGCTACTGGTAACTTCTCTTCCCCGGGAGCCTATATATCACATTTCAGCACTATTAAATCTAGCCAGTAGGAATGACACTTCCAGCTCGGTCTAAGCGTGAGTTCTCCATGTGCTGTGATAAAAGTATGTGACATCTTCAGAAGTAGGATTTTATTATCAAGTTGAGGCGATTTGGCCCTTGCCTGACATTTTACTTGATACAGGCTTTATTTTGTTGATCAGGTCTGAGTGTACCAAGTTATCTGTCCCAAGAGCCTCCAGATATTTTTTTTTTCTCTTTTTGCCCTCATTTCTCTTGGATTACAAGAACTTGCTATCATGATGGCTTTTCAATGGAGATTCTAAAGATCCATTCTCAAGTTTTTGTGTTTGCATGGTATATGCAAAGCCACTGATCAAGCTCAGCTGCAAGACCAGGGCAAATTTGAGAATTATATTCTTGACTTTTATGTTCTCTGACAAAACACTGAAAGTCTTATTCTACCAGATGGAGCTGAGAAATATTATCATTGCCTATCTTGATCGACACTATGATTCTTTCTATATGAGCTTTTATGGCTGACTTTAAATCTGGAGTTGTAGTTGATTATTGCTGCTGTTATGGTCTTCTGTTCTTTCATTGTTCCATTATCTCTGCATTTGGGACACCAATCACATGCTTTTGACAACTTTACTTTGTATTCCATAGCCCAAAGCTTAAAAATATAACATTTACCGTCTCTTTATCTTTTCCTACTATCTCCAGGGAGTTTCTCAAAGTGTTCTGTCCCATAAATTCATTCTATAACTCTGTCTCTCCTGTTTCACATACAATCAAATTGTTCTTTATTGTCATTTTCAAATAAAATATTTCCTTTTTGTTCTTCTGTATGGCTATCACACCAGTTAAGACCCACATGAAGCATGGCATTGTTCTTCACTTACAGTAGTCGCACTTCTGAGATATTTTTAGCTTTATTTTTCCCTGAGGGTTTGCAATCTTGTGCAATTCAGGTTCTCTGTAACATAAGTGGGACAAAAATGGCAACTGGGAGAAATTCTGTCCCTATTGGACTATTTTAAGGAAGAAATTAGAATCCTTGAGCAAGAACTGTTTGGTATCAGAGAAATTCTAATGCTAATGTCATTTTTCTGCCAGGTAAATTTGTGACCGAGACATCACTGGACTTTTCTAGAAAAAAAATATTTGGAGGATGCCCCTTCCTTCGGAATTACAGAGGGTCAAGGACAGTGAGAATGTGTACCTATGGCTATTACTCTGCCTACTCATGCCAAGTGCCAACCTGTATAACAGATCACTGACCATCAGTGCAGGTCTCTATTGTGCAGAAATAGTCTCTGGACCATCTCAGTAGGCTGTAGATGGATAAAGTACACAGAGAGTGGGAGAAACAATCTTCACCAGGAAAGGGCACACCCAGCACCAACTGGTCATCCCTGAAAACATCCGTACAAGTAACATTATACAGGCTAAGCAGGTGGTATTTATGCCTTTATAAATATGTATAGACATACATGTACTTACATGCATGTAACAACAAATAATGTAAAAAGAGATCATGACATTAAAAGAGAGCAAGGACGGGATACACTGGAGGCTTTGGATGAAGAAAGAGGAAGGGGAAATGAAGAAATTATATTATAATCACAAATAAAAGAGTGTTCTTTAAGGGAGTGAAATATAAATATTTCCTTCCAAACTCTTCCCTCAGTTCTGTTTCTACTCTGCACTTGGTTTTATATAGAAGCTATTTTATGACCACTCCGATGAGGGTCTGTGATAAGAAGGGGCATAATAGGCTCCATTAGAATTTTATTTAACACTGTTGAAATTTCCACTGTTGAATTATCCTACAACATATACCACCACTTAAGCCTCTCAGTTAGTTTTCTGGCTCTGTCTGTATCATTAAAAATTCATTGGCAACCAATAAGTAAAACATGGAGTAAGTCTACTGATACTTTCTAATTACCTTTATCTTTAGGAGAGAGAGAGAGAGAGAGAGAGAGAGAGAGAGAGAGAGAGAGAGAGAGAGAGAGAGAGAGAGAGAGACTGACTGTGGGTAGCTAAAGTCAGCCAAGAAGAGTTATGCAGCTGGGGAGACATCAAGCCATACAGGGTAACAGGGACAGGGTAACAGGGTTATAAATCTCAAAGGGCCTGTGATGAGCTTGCCAACTGGTATAGCTGACACTGGAGAAAACATCGATTATTAGTGGCATTTCTCCATCTGGCGAGCAGCTACATGCATAGAGCTGTGATCAAGTCATACAGTCAAAGTCAAAAGCAGATTGATTCCCTACTGAGAGCACATACCCTAAATGCTTGGGTTTCTTGGTAGTGGAGCTGTGTCTGTTTTTTCCCCCGACTTCCCTATAAAACTATAGTGTTTTAAATGCCCAGCATGAGCTTTTTCATGATTGTAAGATTCTTTTAAAGTAGAATGCATGGAAGTTTCCCGTAAGACTCATTGTTAATTGAATAAAAAAAAAAAAATTCTTCCTGCCAATGCAATTACAAGAGATGCTTAACTATAATGCAGAGGATAAAATTAGCCCCTAGGAGAGAATGAGATGGAATGCTTGCTGACAATGGATATTAGACAGTTAAAGAGAAGGAATGAGCCTTGAAAAAGCATTCAGAAATAGTTCCATTCTCATCAGGTTCAAATAATGCACAGCTGAGTTAACTGCTTGGCTCCCTGGATCAGTTCTTCTGAGAACTTGTAGATATATGTGTATGTATGTAGATAGGGAAACAGCTTGTTCAGTGCTTCCAGTATGGTAGACAAAAGCCACTTTTAGTGAATTTTCGAAATATCTGGCACTTAATGGACTTAGTTTAAAAAATATAAATTCCCCCTTTTCTGCTTAAAATGCAGTCTTTGGTGCTAATGAAAGAACTCTCTAACTGCATTTATTACTCATTAAGATATAAATTGCTTCAGGAAATTAAGATGTTCATATATTCAACGTAACAATAGCCCTTTTACCTTTTCTAAATAATAAAAATTGATTATTGAGAGGAAATATACTCAATGCCTAGGTTTTAAAAATAATGTGATTTTAAAGGATTTATTTATTTTTTAATTATGTGTATGGGGAGATGTACACATCTGTGCAGTTTCCCCAAGAGTCCAGAAGGTGGTGTCCAAACTGGAATTACAGGTATTTGTTAGCCGCCCACGTAGCCACTGAAAACCAAACTCTGGACCTCAGTTTAGCTTATCTATATGAACCATCTCTTTATGTTTAAAATTCACCTTTTTTTGGTAAGTATTACTATCTCATTTTTATTTACTTGTCTATATCATTTCTAAAAGCATAATTCTTTATATTAAGAAAAGCATATTAATTATTTTAGCAAATGATAGTTAATGTTCAAGAAAGTAAAGGAGAATGTTAAGACTTGTCTTCATTAGAGAGTTCTGTCATCTTAAACTTCTTCATTCCTTGTGTTTCCAAGAACTGGGTAATTTACCACCATATCATTTTTAGAATGGTGATGAGGATTTCTTTGCTGCAAAACTAAAATGGAATAAAATTTTAACCTCAATAACTCTTATGCTAGAAAGATTCCTCAGTGATAAAATTTCTTTTTCTTGGTATCTTTTTCAAAAAGGCAGTTCGGTCCTGAGAACATATATATGCATGTGACATAATATGGACTGAACAGGTTGTATTTATATATTTAGCGATATATATACAATAATTAAAGTGAAAGAGGCCATGTTTTAAGAGGGAACAATGGAGAGTTTGGAAGGAAAAATTGGGTAGAATACTTTAGTTGAAATGGAGACACTTTCCTTAAAGACTGCCATAACCTTTATGGCTGGTGTCTAGAGTCCTGACTGGGGTGGAAAGGAATGAAGAAAAGGCAGACCCAACACAAAATACAGAAAAGCTGTTGACAGATGGGCTGTGTGTACTCTGATGGAGTGGCACCAACTACAACAGAAACACCACAGAAACTCCTTGCATTTATTATGTAAACCACAGGACACAGGAATATGCTCAATTCATATTAGGTTACCTGTGTTATGTTCTCAGGCTGAATTGCCCTTTTAAACAAGATACCAGAAAAAATAAGTTTTTATCACTGAGGAAATCTTCCTTCTATGAAAGTTATTGAGGTTAAAATTTTACCCCATTTTGCAGCAAGGAAAAAGAAGTCTCAGTAAGAGGTGTCTATGGTGAACAGACTTAGGTTATAACATTGAGAAGTAGGAAGCTATAAGTGCTAGATTTTCCCATATTGGTCGACCCTTCATAACCACTCTAACTTGGATAAAGGAAGACTTTTTCTTTCCATACATGACCCAAGGAGATAACTTTTGACACTTTTCCATGGATCCAAGGACTTGGCTTTTGACATGGCTGGCACATGTAAAACAATACACATTCATTCAGAACTTACTTGCTCCTTAAAAAAGATCTTAACAGCCATGATTCTTTATACCTTTCTACAACACACATTCCTAGATAACCACTGATCTGCTTTGTGCTACTTTAGATCAACCTTAAATCTTGTAAAAGGAATAATACAGAAGAAATCCTGGTCAATGTTCTGTCTACTGAGACACCATGGCCGTGGCAACTCTTCTAAAGGAAAGTGTTTAATTGGGGCTGACTTAGTAGTGACAGAAGTTCAGTCCATTGTCATCATTGTGGGGAACATGGAGGTATGTAGGCAGACATGGTAGCTGACGTTTCTACATCTGGATCCACAAACAGCTGAAAGAGAGAGCCACTGGATCTGGCTTTGACTTTTGAAATCTTAAAGCCCACTCCCAGTGGAGAAAGGCACCCTTTCTCCACTAAGGTCATGCCTCCTAGCCATTTCAGATAGTGTCACTTCCTTTGAGGTAACATCCAAATATATGTGCCTATGGGGTTACCTTATTCAAACCATCACAGTGATTTTTTGTCTGACTCACTTTACCTAACATCAATATTTTGAGAGTCCTTGGATATACATCTATTAGTAGCTCGTCTCATTTTTGAGTAATATACCACTGTGCCCCATCTATTTGTTTATCCAGTCAAATGCCTGCAAGATATTTGGGTGGTTTTCAGTGTGGGACACTGATATAAAACCTGCTGTGATTACTCATGCATCAGCCTTTGTATGTACCTATACACCAATCTTTCTTGGGTGTAACTAGCGGTCAGATAGTAGGTATGTATTTTAAAAGAAATGATCGAGGCGTTTTTCAGAATGGTATTGAATTTTATACTAGCAAGCAGATATGACTGCCCTTTCCTTCTAATCATCCATACTACATAATGTGGTCAATCTTGCATAAAGTTTCCCTTCCAGTGAATGACTCTTGGTATCTGCTGTGGCTTTAAATTTGTATTGTGCTAACGTCTAGATCTGTTGAGCATTGTTTTCATGTCAGTGTGCCATCCCCACAATTTTGTTGGTAAAATGTCTGCTCCGGTTTAAGGTGGCTTGTTTGTTCATATTGTTGTCATTCAATTATATATAGATCATTAGAAACTTATGATGCCAAATGCTTCTTTATGAATTTCTAGCATTTTTTGCAGATTATTTTAGTACAAGTGTTAACCAAGTTGCTTATATAGAAAACGTGCTTGGAATATAAAGTTATCCTTTTTCTCCAAGGCACGAAATATCTTTGCTTTCTTTTCAGGGTGAGCAAAGTATTTCTTTTTTGCTTTGGGACAATGTTCAGGTGGCTAGTCAGCGGTCTCTTTGGAAGGTCATGGCTTCCTCGGCTAAGAGACCCTTAGTTGTCAGCACTCCCCATAAACGGTTTGACAGGGATCTCTTGGTTTGCTTAGGGAGACAAAGAGCAACCAATGTAGACCTAAAGCTCATTAAGAGCTTAGACTTAGGTTAAAATTTCAGATTTCATCCAGTTCTTAGCCCATTCTCATATATATTATTTTAAAATATTCTTTTTTTTTTAGTCTTTGGCTCATATTATTTAGAGTTTGGTCTTTTTTTTTTTAATAAATATATGCTCATTTCTTAGGCCCTTGCTTTTTTTTTTTTGTTTGTTTGTTTTGTTTTTTGTCTCTGCTGGCCAATCCCCTTTAATTTAGACTTTGGCTAAGTCTATTTTTCCTTCTAGATAACTGAGTTGGTGTCTTTGATACCTTATATTTCCATGGAAAACAATATCCTGAGGTTCCTTCAGTGTATGTAACATGATGACAATAGCTATGCTGTCCCTTGTCTATTCATTTTTAAAATCTATATTGTTTGTATTTCAGTTACAATGGACTGATTTTTTTAAAACAATATAACGTATTTTCTAGCTTCCTTTAATTCCTGCTTAATTTTTTGATTGAATATCAAGCATTATGATTTTTTATCTTCTTTTGTTGCCAAATAGCTTCCTATTCTCAGAAGTAATCTTGTGATTCAGAAAAGTTACTTTACATTTTTGTTTAACTTATGGTCATGTACACTGGGATAGAAATGCTTATTAAATTTACTTAAAAGAGGAACTTGGCTAGATTATACTGGTGTATATTCCTAGCATGGCCTGGCCCTGGTGGGGACAAAGTGACATAGTTCCTACCCCTGGGACAGAGTCCTAATGTGAGCTTCCACGCATGTCAGTGGTCTACTGTGGGCATAAGGCTTGTTTGTGTAATAATGTACATATGTTCTGGACCCACTAGCAGTGGAATGAGTCTACAATAATTAGAAACAGCCTGAGTCCAGGAGTCGAGGGTGTGGCTATGTCTAAGCAAAATAGTAAACACTGGGACCTTCAGGATAGCCCTTAAGGCTACGGGAAAGAACTCTAAATAGATGACTTTGAAAATATGTAATTTCTCAACTATGCAAAAAATAAAGATGCAGTGTGGATTGTATTAGGGGCTTCATGAATCTAAAGGAACAGAGGCAGCTGCACTGTGAACCAGACTTGTCAGAAAGACACTAAAAAAGGAAACAAAGAGATTTAGTGAGTGGAGATTGCAGGAGATCCCATCCAGCTAAGTTTGTTTGTCTGTGCTTAACAAAGGCAGGCAGTTCTCTGAATTCTTTTGCAATGTTAAGAAAAAGAAATGTGGTTGCTGTCTTCTAAAAATCAAAGGGCTGGGGTCATGGGATGCCGATTCATGAGATAATCAAAAGGAAAACCTGGAGTAAATGACTGAATTGATAGGTAAAATAAAAGACCAGATCCGTGTTCTGCAGGAGATGAGCCATCCAGAGAATTTTTCAGGATAAAAAGAGAACCGCCTAGAAAAAGGACACACACAAGCAGAGAGAGATCTCTTGGAATAGCAAACAAGACATGGATAGATAGAACTCTTAGAATAGCAGAAAGGACATGGACAGAGACATCTCTTAGAATAGCAAGAAAACAGAATATAGACAAAGAAATCTCCAAAGGGAAAGCAGAATGTAGAGAGAAGCAGACGGGAAAAGCTGTATCAAGTAGAACACAGGTCTCCAGCTTCGATCCATGATTTGACTTCAAGTCAGTCCTTTTCAGTGCTCCCAGACACTTCTTCTCTCAGAACCCCTCTTCACTCTGAGGCTGGTCCTTGGCCGTCCTTGGTGGGGCAGTTATGTAAACAGAATCGCTAAGTGAAGAGGAAAAATATTTAACATAACATTTTTTTTAAGAGAGGGGGAGAGATATTGAGAGGAGTGTTCCTATTTTATATTTGAATAAGCTGTCCCTACAAATTAAAATCATGCAGCAAAGGATTGTAAGCTCAAGAAAACTCTCAGCCCTTTATGAACAGGAAGAAAATAATTGAAATGCTATGGGTCTATTTGTTCAATTTAAAATTGACTCACTGATTAGGAGGGGGAGCTAGTTGCTTTGAGCCATTTTGTAAAATTTAGTACTGGAGAATATAATTTCTGTTACTTGTTTATGAAGCATTAGCTTTGTATAATTGCATGAAAAAAAAATGCCCAGCTGATGTGTGTTGGCAGCAGTACCCCATAGGATTTCCTAACACAGGGCAGTTTTCAAATGAAGTTCAGCATTTAATAGAGAATAAAACATGTATCCTCTTACTGCCAGAAATGTGAATAATTAGAGTGTGGGAGAGATATCAGAAATAAAGGGAACGTGAAAAAGATTGCCCTTGTCTATGCAAAACCTATAATTCAAGGTATGATGCCATTCATTTGCTTGTAGAAAAGGTGATTATAATGCACCGTGTTTCACAGCAATTAGAGAAATTCCATCAGAGGCATCTACATGGCTGATTGTATGAATCTTGTCAACCTCTTGTCCTGATTATATATATGTGTGTGTGTGTGTGTGTGTGTGTGTGTGTGTGTATACATATACACATCCACATATACATTATTGAAAGCATCTACTGAGTTTCAAAGGCAGAACAGTTTACTTAAAGGGCATGGCTACGTATCTAATATTTCTCATTTCCCCAGTTTATGTCAGAATATTTCAACTTAGTAATCACGTGAGAAGCAAGAATAATACTTTATTATATAACAAAATCGTAGCAAATCCTAGCTCTATATATTTTACTCAAAACCTAGACCATCAGTGAAGACTATGTGTTGTCTCTGTTCTCCTGTTGTAGTTGTGGTTGTTGTTGTTTTTATTTTCCATTCACATGGGAAAACTGATAAAAGTTTTTCTTAAATACACAAAACTCTATTACCAAGTAGTTCCTGTACAAGCTTTCATTGGCAACTGACTATTCATGAAAATCACAGACAGCAGTTAACATTTTAAGATAACAATGGGTTACAGTAAGTTCGGACAGTACTCCAGAGAAGGAAAGCTATTTATAAGTCCAGCATCTAGGAAAAAACTTTATGAAGATTTCAAGATATGGACCCTTGTGTGAGAAGGTCAAACAAGAACTGAAGATATTATAGCAAGAGCCCAACAAAATTAATGCAAGAATAAATGCTCAAATAAATGAAAATAAGCATACATAGAGATTCCACAATGTCATGCAGTGTCAATTCCAAAGAAATAAACTCCAGGGTGGTATGAACCCACCGGGAACAAACTGTATTTGTTCTTTGTGTGTTTAAAATGGAAAAGGACCAGAAGGGCAGGAAGAGAGGAATATGAAGTCTTCAATAGCTTAATGCAGATGCCTGGCTGTTCAGCATGAGACCACAAGAGAAGTTAACAACAGGAATGACCTTGAAGAGAGAGAAAAAAATAAGCCTCATCCTTGCTTTTTAAACCCAGGCTAGGCTCATATTCCTTCTCAAATGGCAAGAAACCCAAATAATGCAAAACTGTATGTATCTAGTTAAATTATAGAAAAGTGTGAAGAAAACAAAAGGCTGATGAGGTCGCGAGCATTGTTCAATATAAGAAAATAGCAAAGGAAACCTTTGCTTTGCTTACTTTCAACATTCATATTTTTTCCTCTTTTCATTCTGGCATCCCATGCAAATGATACTATTCAATTCAGCCCTCTTGGGTGTGTAGTCCACCAGACTTTTCCATTTATTTATCCCCAGAACCATCTTAATATGCTTTAAAGGCAAATGATCTGAACTCCTCTTAGGAATGCATGTTTGGTACTGGTAACATATTATGAGCTGCTTTACTTATTGTGTGGCTTCTATGCAGCTTAACCTAATATGCCATAGTGTCCGTAGTACTGAAATTTCATCATTGATGAACCAAAACAGACAAGTAAGGAATGCTGAGAGTAGGAGAAATAGTCTTCCCCAGGGAAGAGCACACCAATTGGTTATCCAATACCAATCTTCAGTCTTGAGAACATGCATGAAAATAACATCATAGAGACTCAGCACATTATATGCAGGAATATATGTGTATAAATGTGTACGCCTTTAACTTCAATTAATGAAAAAAGGAGATTGTGGATTTGAAAAAGAGTAAGGAGGGGTATGAAGAAGGTCTGGAGAAATAAAGAGAAGGAGAAATGATGTAATATAGCTCAAAAAAAAAGAGAAACAAATAGGACGCTGGAAGATATACAAAATGTTCATGTTGTGTTATGTGTCAGCTTCCCTATCCACTTACCTATATAGTCTTTTCAGCAAGTAAAAAGCATTTATGAAAATTGTTTCTTATTATCGAGAGTAAGGTTTAATAAAGAACTCAAATACATTTTTGACTCAGAAAAATAACCAAGTATAATGAATGCATTAGGTGAGCTTCATATGACTGTTGTAGATAGATGTTAGTTAGCTATGTTCTTATATCATAATATTTCAGTTTGAATTTGAAAAACTAGAAAATTGTTCTAAATGTCTTCAGCAGCAAATTAACTTTTTCCAGGTAATCATGACTACTAATATCACCATTAACTATGGTGGTTTTAATAATAAATTTTTAATACCAGCAGCTGGTGTGTGTCAAGGAATCACCATGCTAGAGGCATTCTGATTCAAACTCCAGGGGTATGGACTCATTTCATCCTTATAATAATTCAAGGAACATCAGCAGTGCATTTATAAACTAGGGACTCTCTGAATTGAAAAAAAAAGAAACTTTTTTTCCAATGACTTTTTAAAATATAAAATCTGATAGAATAGTTATTTGAAGAAAAAAAACCCTGCTTTTTATTGAAAATGTACAATTAAATAATTAAGATGTGCTTTCTTAGAACTGTTTTGTCTTTGACGATCTCTCGTTTTTCCTTCCTATGTCCCAGCATCCTTCTAAGAGAGGCTCCTAGCAGATGTAGGGAGGGGATACAGAAACCAAGAAAACATCAATTACTAAAATTTGTATTTTAACTTTCTCCCACCACCTACAAAAGTGGGAAAGCCACATTTACTTTGGCAATCCAGAAAATCTTATATATATATTTACACACATGAATATATATGTATATACACACACACATGAATATATATATATGTATATATATACATATATATATGTATATATATATATATATATATATATATATATATATATATATATATATACATATATATATATTCTCTTTCTTTATCCCCATTCCTAGCTTTGTCTGAAAATATCACTCTAGACACAAGGAAGCACCCTGCTAAGGAGCACATTCTTACCTTAAATATGGAGCATTGGAACAGACTTTCAGGTTTTAAACTGTGATTTCAGCTTGATCCTTCCTGTCTCTCTTAAAACATTTAAGCAATTGGCATGAATACATGTTTGACTTGACACCCATTATGCAAGGTTCCTTCTGTCATTCCTACTAGAACCAGGAAAGTAAAGACATTGAGGCAGGAAATCTTAAAATGGTTATCTTTATAATTCTATAAGAATTATAATTAAAACTGCACAAATATGTTGTTTGTGAGATATCTATTTATCTATTAACATAAAGATACATCTTTATGTTTTGATATAATGAAGTTGTGTGAATTAGCCAACAGTAAACCATCATTAATATTTAAAGAGAATTTGTTTAATCAGCAGTTGCACAAATCAAACGAACAGTGAATGGGGCAGTAGGAGAGATGATAGGTCATGGTGGAGAGTGGTGGGAATCTGAGCACGTACAGTCTTCTTGAATTGGGTGCTTATGACTCAACTCCAGCAGATTTTTGCTACACAAGAATGCAGGTTCTGTGCTGCCAGATTTTCCCATTTATAAAAGAAGCCAGAAGTCATATTTTCAAGTAAAATCATCCTTACTTTAAAGTGTTGGCCAATTTCTCCTTCCTTTTAAAATATTATTCAGGCTGCTCATGTCTTATAGTGGATGGCTATTAATGTCAGCATGTGGGAAGCTTTGTGGCAATTTGCACTCTATTTGCAGAACTTTGAAGTCAACTTTTTATAAATAAAAACGTGAAGGCACACTGCCACATCAATTCATTCATGTATTGGATGTGGCCCTATTGCCCTATTTGGTAGGATTGAATAACTCTGACCAAGATTATATGGTCTTTAAAGTCTTTAATGTACTCTTTAATACTCCTTAGTATAATATAGTCTTTATAATATATATGTAGTAAATATATGTAGTAAAATATAGTCTTTAATACTCTTTGGACCCTTATAGGGAAGTATGCTGACCCATGTGTTAAACAAAATAGTAATTTGCACTGCCGAGTCTCTCTAAGCCCCATAAAATCATGACTCCTCAATTACACTTGGGCCAATGAGTACAAGGTAAAAAGAACCATAGTGCTGATGGTATTGATTTCTAATGCAGTCTTGTCCAAAGTATTTCCCTTAAGCAAAGTCTGTCCTGTTGCTATGGCAACAGTTGCACAAGGCTATGTAGAGAGAGGTGGGGGGAAAGGCATCAAAAATACATTAAACGTTAGAGCAGAGAAAAGGACAGCAAGGGCTTGTGATTTGGTGTTGGCTCACAGGGACAGCATTTTCTCCTTCTTCCCCACAGGTGAGGTAGCTGCATAGGACTCCAAGTAGCCTAGCTCCTCCAGCAAGCCACCCCCTACCTCAGGCTCTGCAAACACCATCTGTGTGGACTGAGGAAATGATTTCACAAACAAATGAGTCATATGCCAGAGCTTTTTACTTGTCAGTAGTGTATATAATGGGTTTATGGAAGATTATAAAAGACATCAGTGTTGGATTTCGGTTGTCTTATCCTAACTGAATGCCAGCCTTGTTTAACTGAATGGTCCCACAGACTCTGATGGGCTTTGGCATTTAGCATTTCATTTGTAGTTATTTAAGGTAGCAGCTCAGATCCTGATGAATCTAATGTTACCAATTATTTCATTATTTCTTCAAGTCAGATGTCCCCCAGTCAACTTTAGTGTCACCCTACACCTGACATCATACCCACTACAAGCCTTTCTCAGCTCTTCTTCTGTCTTACTCATTCCTTTCCTGTCCCCATCTTGTCACCATCGTAGAGATATCCTTTCTTCATGTTTTCCTGTCTACAATATGATCTCGATTCAGCAGTCAGGAAGTCCACTCTAATATAAATATGAGAAATGTCATTGCTTAGATGATGAAAAATTCAACAGTATCTTCTCTTAATCTCAGTTCAAAATGTAAAACCCTCCCCACAGCCAAGGAAGTTCCATGCATTCACTCTCTATGCCCTTGCTGCTACTGCCTCTTGATTCTCCCTAGTCATGCTGGCTATCTTCTTGTTTTAAGATGCTCACAAAGGCTTAGCTCCTCCTCGCCCTGGAGATTTTACATGTAATTTTTTACAAATTCAAATTTAATTCTGTATTTCCTTTGAGCAGTCTTGAAGTCAAGTCACAACCTCTAGGTAACTGGCTTGCCTATTTTCATTTTTATTGATTTGACACAAATAAAATCCACCTGGAAAGGAATAACCTCAATTAAAAATACTACCTCAATCAGATCAGCCTGTAGCCATGTCTGATGGAGTGGATTTTTTTTTTAAATTAATAATTGATACTGAAAGATCCAGGCCACAGTAGGTGGTGCAGCTTCTGGACAGGTGGTTCTGAGTTGTACAAAAAAGCAAGATAAGCAAATTATAACAGCAGACCAGCAAATAGTATGCCTCCATGGTCTCTGATATAGTTGCTTTTTTCAGGTTTCTGCCTATGATTGTGCCCTGACTTCCCCCATTGATGGACTGTGTTCTGAAAGTGTAAGCCAAATAAGACCTTTCCTCCCTAAGGTACTTTTGGTCCATGTTTTATCACAGCAACAGAGGAGCAAAGTAGGGCAGTACCCTTCCCTCATTAGATTTCAATCTTATGCTTTTTCCTTCAATATTTTGTGCATTTTCATCATATGGACCTTATCATATGACTATGTGTTTATTAACTTTTCCTACACCTCACTTGATAATGAGTAGAGAAAGCTTCTTTTTTGTTGTTTTATATATATTCTAGCACACCTAAGCAAGGCATGATAGAATATATATTCAGTGTTTCCAAGCTTTGTTCATGAAAAACATGAGTGAATAGAAATAAATCCCAAGAACCAATATTGAATATTTTTGTTTTCTTTGATTTTTTTCTTTGTTTGTATGATTTTTTTAATTTATTTAATTTTTTATTACAGTCCAGATTTTGTCCCCCTCCTGGTCAATCCATTGACTGTTCTACATCCCATACCTCCTCCCCACCTCCCTGTCTCCACAAGGATGTCCGTAACCCACTCTAGCCTCAACCCCACCAGACCTTTAAACTCCCTGGGGCCTCCAGTCTCTTGAGGGTTAGGTGCATCTTCTCTGACTGAGTTCAAACCTGGCAGTCCTCTGCTGTATATGTGTTGGGGGCTTCATATCATCAGTGTATGCTGCCTGGTTGGTGGCCCAATGTCTGAGAGATCTCAGGGGTCAAGGTTAGTTGAGACTGCTGGTCTTTCTATAGGGTCACCCTCCTCCTTAGTTTCTTTCAGCTTTTTCTTAATTCAATTCTGACTCATTCAACCACATGAGTCAGCAGCTTCAGTCCATTGCTTGGGTGTAAATATCTACATCTGACTTTTTCAGCTGCCTTTTGGGCCTTTCAGAGGGCAATCATGATAGGACACTGTTTGTAAGCACACCATAGCATCAGTAATGGTGTCAGGCCTTGGGGCCTCCCCTTGAGCTGGATTCCAATTTGGACCTGAAACTGTTTGTATGAATCAGAGATGTTTCCTTCACAGCAGATGGAAACAAACACAGAGACTCATAGCCACACAGTGTACAAAGAGTTAGAGACCTTGAAATACTCAGCCCTACATGGGATGTCTCCATCAAATCCCTCCCCTCTTCTTCACAAGTGTGTCAAATTGACAAGATGATTGACCTGTAAATAAATTGCCAAGATGTGTACATTTATATGTGATATTTATAAAGAGGCCAGACAGTGCATATAAGGCTTTTCCATTTAACTGTCTTTTATGGAAATATTAAATGTTAGAAACGTGCACCTTAACTTTAAGCATTTACAAAAGAATCTTAGGATTTATTTTGTATCTTATGGTTATATAAGATCATGTGAAAGAACATTTATATCATATGCTGTGGTAACTTAAATAGTTTTGTTTCTATAAAGTAGGTTTATTCTCTCCATTTTTTTACAGTATTGTATGTGATTTCAATAGAAATGTCAAAATAAAACTTGTAGTATATACTGTTTTATACAGTTATTTCACATGTGTTATTTATCAAATATATAAAAAAAATTTTATATATTTTTGTGTTCAAAAGAGTCTTAGTGGGATTGGAGCACATGACAGAAATCATGGTGGGAAGTTTACCACAGTGATTCCATGAAACCCCACGGTGAGAAGGGCAGGATTTACTTCAGGGAGGGTCCTAGAAGGTATGTGCTTTATGATTTTTTTCTCAGTCAGTTCAGACAGGTCTTCATCCTCCTCATCTTAAATGTTTCGTCCTTACTCCTCCCTGTTTTATTTTACATGTTACCTTTGAAGCATTTTGTTTACTTTATTCCCTTTTTTTACTACCTGCATATTGGTGATCCTGTTTTCCCTTTCTCTGTTTCCTTTGAGTATTTACTTATTTAGTAGTCATTTTACTCATTAAGGATTTCATGCATGTATACAATGAAACATGATCACATCCACTTCTGAGATCACCTTTCATCTTCCCCCATGTCCCCTCCTGCTCATCCCTCTCTAACTTCATGTCTCTTAGTGATTACCTATTAAGTCCAATTAGTGTTGCTCGTATGTTCATGGATATCAGACATTCAGCACAACGTGGGCGACCTACCAAAGGCTTGACCCTTAAAGAATAGTGATTCATTCTTCTCAGCAGATATCAACCTTCAGTAGCACCTCAGTAAGGTATGGGGCCTGGAGTAGACCTCCCCCATCTATGCTAGAATTTTGGCTACCTGGTCCTAATACAAGTTTTGTGTAGGTAACTGTAGCTATCATAAGTTTTTGGTGCAATAACCATGTTTTGTTTAGTGGTGTGTGTGTGTGTGTGTGTGTGTGTGTGTGTGTGTATTGTGAGTATGTAAATTTTTCCTAATCATGACATCATTGTGTTTTTCCTTCAAAATTCATGTTAGAGAGTTAACATATGTTTTTAAGTTTTCTAAGCAGTAGGTAAGGATGTTACTCAATTTCTAAATTAGAAACAAAATCCCTGAGCAAAGACCATCAAAGGTGTGATTTTGGTATACAGATTAAAACTTAGGATTCACTGGTGTCCTGTGTGATTTTCCTATCTTAAACTCCTCAGAGTAGATGCTCTTATCTTAACTAGCAGTGGCTTTTCAAAATGATACACACACACACACACACACACAGAGAGAGAGAGAGAGAGAGAGAGAGAGAGAGAGAGAGAGAGAGAGAAACAGACAAAGACACAGAGACACAGAGTTATATCCATCATTATAAACATACATACACAGACACACACACACACACACACACACACACACATGTATAATGGCAATACTAAAAACACTTGGGAGAATGTATTTATATATTTATATGCATGTACACATGCAACAATAATAATTAAAGAACTTAAAGAAAACAATAGAGATAGTTTATGAAAGAAAGAGGATTTGAAAGTATAGGAAAGGGAATAGTAGAGAGGAGAAACAGGATACAAAAATAGTGGGATGAAGATGATCAAAGTAATCATATACGTGAACAATGAAGCTCATTATTTTGAACAATTAATAAATGCTAGTAAGGCTGGTTGTGGTGATGCACAAGTTTAAATTTAACATGTGGCAGGCAAAGGCAGGTGGATATCTGTGAGTTCAAGACCAAGACAGCCGGGGCTCTGTTACACAGAGCAATCCTGTCTAAATAAAGAAAGAAAGGAATCAAGTGAAGAAATAAAAATGAAGTTGGTGTTTCTTGTTGCAGTTGTGGTTTTACTGTTAGCAAAGACATTATTCTATCCACTGATTCAGGTCTTAATGCAATTTATTTGTCGCTAATATTTTCATTCAGTCTCATTGTATTTGAAATATATAGTTTTGACGATTTAAGTGGAGGGGTTTGATTACGGCTCTTTTCTGACCTATTACAGAGGATTGGATGCGAAATTCTAACTATGGTGTCTTGCAGTTGGGGACTACACACAAGACAGTGGGGGACTGATTTCTTGAGTGCAGAAACCGTCGAGATGCACCTATTAGTCTTTTAAGTACATAATCTGAGAGGCTAGCCTCACTTGGCCTAGAGTGGGAGTTAAGGCATTTTGTCAAGGAGTTGATTTCGAGGATACTTTCTCCTTCCTTCGTGATCTTGTTCTTTCCTATGCTTGTGGAGTGAGAGAGCTTATCATGAGGTGTTCCCCTGATTCGTGCACTATATGTTCGAATTCGTGTACAACATCTATCAAAATTTCTCAGCAGAGACTTTGGTTTCTGAATTCTTGTTTTTTTTTTTTTTTAATTTTTTATTAGATATTTTATTTACATTTCAGATATAATCCCCTTACCCCATTTCCCACCCGCCTAGAAACCCCCTATCCTAGGACCCCTCCTCCTGCTTCTATGAGGATGTGTCCCCCACCCCTCCACTCCCACCTCCCCACCCTTGAATTTCCCCACACTGGGTGTCCAGCCTTCATGGGACCAAGGATTTCTTCTCCAACCTATGCCTGACAAGGCCATCCTCCCCTACTCATACAGCTAGAGCCATGAGTCCCTCCCTATGTGCTCCCAGGCTGGTGGTTTAGACCATGGGAGCTCTGATTGGTTGGTGGCATTATTGCTCTCTCCATGGGGCTGCAAACCTTTTTAGCTCCTTCAGTCTTCTCTCTAACTCCTCCACTGGGAACCCTATGATCAGTTCAATGGTTAACTGTGAGCATCTGCCTCTGAATATGTCAGACTCTGGCAGACCTCTAAGGAGACAGGCTCCTGTCAGCATGCACTTCCTGATATCCACATCAGTGTCTACCTTTGGTGACTGCACATGGGATGGGATACTCAGGTAGAACAGTCTCCAGATGACTTCTTCTTCAGTTTCTGTTCCACACTTTCTCTCCTTATTTGCTCTTTTGAGTATTTTATTACTCCTTCTAAGAAGGACAGAAGCACCCTTTTTTCCTTTTGCATGAGCTTCATATGGTCTGTGAGTTGAATCTTGGGTATTGTGAGCTTCTGCACTAATATCCAATTATCAGTGAGTGGACACCATGTGTGTTTTTTTGTGATTGGGTTACCTCAATCAGGATGATATTTTCTTTTTTAAAAAACTTTCTTTCTTTCTTTCTTTCTTTCTTTCTTTCTTTCTATTTATTATTGGATATTTTATTTATATTTCAGATGCCATCCCCTTTCCCCATTTCCCATTCCTAGAAGACCCTTATTTCATCCCCCCTCCTCCTTTTTGCTTTTATACAATTGATGATATTTCCTAGTACCAACCATTTACCTAAGAATTTCTCAAATTCATTGTTTTTAATAGCTGAGTTCATTGTGTAAATGCAACACATTTTCTGTATTCATTCCTCTGTTGAAGGACATCTGGGTTCTTTCCAGCTTTGGGATATTATAAATAAGGCAGCTATGAACATAGTGGAGCATATGTTCTTGCTGTATGTTGAAGCATCTTCTGGGTATATGCCCAGAAGCGGTATAGCTGGGTCTTCAGGTAATGCTATGTCCAATTTTCTGAGGAACAATCAGACTGATTTCCAGAGTGGTTGTACCATCTTGCATTCCCACCAACAATAAAAGAGTGTTCCTCTCCACATCCTTGCCAGCATCTGCTATCACCTGAGTTTTTTATCTTAGCCATTCTGACTGGTGTGAGGTGGAATCTCAGGTTTGTTTTGATTTGCATTTCCTTGGTGACTAAGGATGCTGAACATTTCTTTAGGAGCTTCTCAGCCATTTGAGTTTCCTCAGTTGAGAATTTTTTGTTTAGCTCTGCACCCCATTTTTTAGGGATATTTGGTTGTCTGGAGTCTAATTTCTTGATTTCTTTGTATATATTGGATATTAGCCTTCTATTGGATGTAGGATCAGCAAAGATCCTTTCCTAATCTGTTGGTTGCTGTTTTGTCCTATTGATAGTGTCCTTAGCATTACAGAAACTGCAATTTTATGAGGTCCCATTTGTCAATTCTTGATCTTAGAGCGTAAGCCATTGGTGTTCTGTTCAGGAACTTTCCCCCTCTGCCCAAGTATTCAAGGTTCTTCCTCACCTTGTCTTCTATTAGTTTCAGTGTATCTAGTTTTATGTGAAGGTTCTTTATCCACCTGGACTTGAGCTTTGTACAAGGAAATGAGAATGGATCAATTTGGATTCCTCTACATGTTGTCCTCCAGTTGAACCAGCACCATTTGTTGAAAATGTTGTCCTTTTTCCAGTGGACAGTTTTAGCTCCTTTGTCAAAGATCAAGTGACCATAAGTATATGGGTTCATTTTTGGGTCTTTAATTCTATTCCATTAATCTTCCTGCCTGTCTCTGTACAAATACCATGCAGTTTTTATCACTATTGCTCTGTAGTACAGTTTGAGGTCAAGGATGGTGATTCCCCCAGAAGTTCTTTTATTGTTGAGAATAGTTTTCACTATCCTGGGTCTTTTGTTATTCCAAATGAATTTGAGAATTTCTATTTCTAACTCTGTGAAGAATTGAGTTGGGATTTTAATGGGTATTGCATTGAATGTGTAAATTGCTTTCAGCAAGATGGCCATTTTTACTATATTAATCCTGCCAATGCCAATCCATGAGCATGGGAGATCTTTCCATCTTCCGAGATCTTCAATTCTTTTTCTTCAGAGACTTGAAGTTCTTGTCATACAGATCTTTCACTTGCTTGGTTAGATTCACACCAAGATATTTTATTTTATTTGTGGCTATTGTGAAGGGTGTCGTTTCCCTACTTTTTTTCTCAGCCTGTTTTTTTTTTTTTTTTTTTTTTTTTTTTTTTTTTTTTTTTTTTTTTTTTTTTTTTTTTTTTTTTTTTCCAGTAGAGCAAGTGCTGTAGTTCCTCTGCTGCTCTGAGGGCACTGATTCCACCACTGCTCTAAGATGGTTCAGGATATGGTGTCTTCACAGGAGCAGACCAGTCGGGTGTTTGCCTCAGCCAAAAGGACCAAGCAAGGGGTGGAAGGGGAGCGGTACTCCAGAGGGATGTTGTTTGGGTGGATTGTAGCTCTGGGGCTTAGGGTTGTTGGGGAGGGTTCTCATCTGCTGCTCTAGTAAGATTCTAGATAAGGTGTCTTCATGGGAACTGAGCAGCCAAGTGTCTGCCCCAGCCACAAGTGCATTCTTTTTTTTAAATTGGATATTTTATTTATTTACTTTTCAGATGTCATCTCTTTTCCTCATTGCTTCACACCCCCCCCCCCAGAAACTCCCTATCCCATCCTCCCTCCTCCTTTTTGCTTTTATATGATTTTAGTTATATGCAAGTATTAAGGTCAGTTCTAGATTGAGGAACTAGCAATACAGTAGATGCAAATAGTCAAGGAACAAGCAAGACAATAAATACAAATAGTCAAACAACAAGCAAGGCAATGAACAAAGTCCTGTGATCACTCCCATGATCACTATTTCTAAGGACTTATCAGGATGACCAAAATATCTGATCCTACCTCCCTGTCCTAGCCCAAAGTTATTTTT
The DNA here is from genome assembly GCF_011762505.2 of Arvicanthis niloticus. Lineage (NCBI taxonomy): Eukaryota > Metazoa > Chordata > Mammalia > Rodentia > Muridae > Arvicanthis > Arvicanthis niloticus. The sequence goes on along the minus strand of NW_023046039.1, from coordinate 44,927 downwards.
ATGTCTGAACATTTGTTCTAGCTTAAGATTTAGATTCCTTCCTGAAATCACTTTTTTTTTTGTTCTAGTCTAATATGTAGATTCCTGCCTGAAGCCACTTCCTTGTCATTAGCCAATGTCAGATCCTTGCCAAGCACCCCCAAAAGCTCTCTGTCTCTTCACCTTTTTTATTTTATAAACAAGACTGAACCTGTCTTAGGTCATTCTGACAAGAATGCCTTTCTTATCCATCGTGGAATATGCATTATCAAAAGCAATATACTTCTGTCTTAGGTTTGGTAATGCTTTGTGCAGAATCTTACTCATCTTTGGCTTGCCAGCCTGTTAAATTGATAACTCTGTCTGGGAGTCCATTTTCAGTTTCAAGCCATGGACTTTGGCTGCCAGCATGATGATGTTGTAAAGACAAGCTTTACCACAATGGGCAGGATTAAACGTATTCCCAGGAATAAAAAGGGCTAGCATGATCAAGATATATATGCCATTCTTGAAGCTTGACCAAAATAGAAATACTGACCTTGGGCCATACATAAGCAGTATTCTTGAATGAGGGAATGAAACAATTTATGAAAAATGACAGTTTCCTACAGGCTCTTGTGCCCACAGTTCTTGTGCCCACCTCATTCTGAGACCTGCTAGATGGACAGGCAGACACAAGACTATTGATCAGTTACCCCAAATATCTATTTTTAGTGAATGCTGCTGACATTTGGCTTCTCTGCTGGTTCACCATCTAACATCTCAGTTTGTTGAGAAGTCAAGGTATTAATATTATTTTCTAGGCTTGCCTTCATGAATATTTACCTCTTATAGAAGTATATATTGTTAATTCTTGTTTCACAGTTTGGGGAACTGAGAAGTGGATAAGCCAGGGCACTGTTAAACATCATTCTCAGGAAGTATGGGCTCCAATTACCAAGATCATCTATAACACTCACTCCTCAGTTATTCTGAAAGGGTATAATTTCTAAATGTGATGATTCCTTTCATTGTATTATATGAAGCAATTAAAAATTTGAATTATTATTAGAAACTTTAGTCTGGTTCTATGAAACTTGTCTTTTGCTACATCTGAAGGTCTTTATTAAGTAAAACTCTAGATCATTACTTAGCAAACCTCCATGAACTTTCTAGTACCAATCTTAACTTTATTTACACTAAAAAAGAGAATGTTATAAAAATAACACGTTCACACATATTTGGGCTTATCCATGGGGTTTAGAGGTGTCAGAAGATGTTTGCTGAAAAATTAAATAGCAGCTGCAAAAAGCTTAATTGCTTGCACACAATTTTTCACTCTGCAGGATATGCTTTTCACTCTCCTGCAATTTGCTGTCTGTGGTTCTAATTTTTAGTTGTATAAATGATTACATAAGGAATAGAAACATATTGGTGTCCGATTGTTCTCATAAACCTTCTTCTTTAGGTCCAATCATTTTTCTTTAACAATAACAGACACAAAACATCAAAATGATGGTGATGGACAAGAATGATAGAGAAATGTTAAAGAAAGCATAGTTGATAAGAAATTCTAAATGTTTTTGCTGTAATATTCACAGCTCACCCTTTAGCTTTTCACAGGCTTACGGTTGTTGTAATCTTCTTTACTCCACCAGGTCTGCCTCTTAACCCACAGAAAATTTCTTCCATTTCCTCTTGACTAGAATGTCAAAATTCTATAGACTCACCTCTGATCAAGATCAACAATTATAGAAAATATCTTAGTAGAGTCTGGATCAACTTACAATGAATAGCAACAGAATTGTTGGACTGAAAAAAAAAAAACAATCATTAAAAACAATTTATAGGGCTCATTGCCATGAAAGTCGAGATAAATAATTTCTTTGACAATTGTACTGTGGTTTTGCAAAACAATCATTTTCATTTATTCTTAATTACACTGTGCATGTGTTTGCTCTGTCAAAAAGAGTAAAAGCAGAATAATGAAGTATCAGATGCTTTTGTCTCCTGGACTCCTTTTTCCTGTGATATAGAATGTTTGAATTTCAGTTGCCCTGACTGTAATATTTTCAACTAGAATGTATCAAAACCAAGTATTCTGTATTTGCTGATATCTTTAGTAGAACTTTAAAGAGTTGCTCTATTTTCTTGCTGAGTCTGCAGTCAATAGGGACTTTGGAGAAAGGGCAGAATGAACTGCAGTCATAGACCCCACTCATATTCTTTCTCATAGCAATACTTCCTTTTTCTGCACATTATCATCCTAGCTAATGTCCTAAATTTCTCCATTTATTGAGAGTGAAATTGAGGCCTAGTTTAGTATAGGCTCTCAGGTGATGTATTGTGGTACAAAAATATTTATTATTATTATTATTATTATTATTATTATTATTTCTACAGACGAGTGTATCAACATTTCTAATCTTTGTATCACAACAAAAAGATGAAACAAAAAAGCCAAGAGACACAGAAAAATAGGATTACAGCAAAAAGGGATTAAGTGCAAGGAGTAATATAAGGATAATGTAAAATTACAATGAGAAATCCTACACAACAGTTTTGGGAAGTACTAGCAAAGGGACAGAAGGACAAAATTCCCAGAAGGAAACACAGATATTAAGGCTACATTTCCCTTATTATTTTGTTTGTTCATTTTATCATCATCTGACAGGTTTTTATTGAATTCTTACTCAGTTCTGGCAGTGAGCATGGCCCTGAGAAAAGAGAAGAAAATGAAACAGAAGTTCTCACTCTCATGGTCATGCATATAACTTCATAAATCAGTCCATGGTTGCTTTTAAAAATTCTTCTATTGCTTATTGTCTCCAGCAATGTGGAAAAAAAATCTCTCACATGTGATACAGTTTCATAACAGTGTCCAGACAAAGGATTCCTGTAATCAAAGTGTATTCCACACAGCATCCATTAATAGATGATCCAAGCAATATATTTTTACAATTTTGAAAGCTGTAAATTAGCATTTATTTATTTACCTATTTGTCTTGCCATCTAGCCCAGGCAGGGTGGAAACTAAAGACTCTTCTTCTCTGTTCCAGAACACTTGGGATAATTGGTACATGTCACCATATTCAGTAAAGAGAACTATTTCCAGTGTGAAATTATATCAAACAATTCTCTAGAGGACTCGGGAGAAAAGCCGGTGTAGGTGCCAGAATCCTTCCCTGGCAAACGGGATATTGAAGTCCAATCCGTCAGAGTTCTGCAAAAGTTTATAGCCCTGGAGAGTGAAGTTGTTTTATATCTGACTGTCTCACTCATGTACAGTGTGTTTTCTCTTGTTGCTCAGTAAATTTGAATAAAAATCATTATGAATATAAGTAAAATGGAAATGATACATTCATCTTTAAACATGAGCAAAATTCTTACCAGATTCCAAAACTCAAAAGTAGACTTTTAATAGAAATTTCTAGTGTGAAACTAGGTCATTTGCATATTTTCTTTGACTTACATACCTAATTGCCAGAGAATTTGCATTTTTCTGTCTGATTTTTGTACCACATCTAAGTCATCTACATATTCCAGTTAATCTACTTGCTGACGATGGGTAAGATTTCCTACCCATAATTGGAATAAACTTCAGTGTAATTGCACTTCAAATAGGGAATTGTATAGAATATAAAAACAAAATATTTTCAGAGTCAACTCTTATCATTTTTTATAACAAGAATGATGTTGTTCTCAATGTATGTAAGATTGTACAGAATGGATTAATAGTTAATAATAAGAGTATCTCAATTTCATATTTTTACACAGGCTCAGAATGAGGAAAGATGGTTTTTAGATGTGGAAGCATTTTAACCTAGATATTAGCACCAATGAGCTATGCATTATCTCTCAGTTCCCATAATATATCCCTTTTAAGTTGACTTTGACATTCACCCTCTAAATATGGAAATTTGAAAGACTAATATTGTGAGATTTTGAAGTGGTTTTTAATATATGTAATTAGCATTCTACAGATGCTCAAACCAGGTTTTTGGGATCCTATGCCTTTGTGTGTGAATGTCACTAAAATTAATATTAAATGAACATACTATTTCTGTTACCTCATGTTCATTTGAGGCTACTTTTGAGGGGCTTAGCAATAGATGTGGTGTGTTTGCATAACTGCAATATATGGGCAGAGGCCTGAGGTAGATGTGCAGTGCCTTGCTCTGTCACTTCTCCCTTATTCTGTGTTCAACTAGGGTCTGTTCCAGGACACTTAATTAGTATTAGCATGTCTATGCTGCAAGTGAAACCACCTGTTGAGATATCTTTGCAGCCACTGAATTTACTTTTTTCTTCATCAGATACAGATGATCAAGATGGCCTCCATGTCACCCTCAGCTTAATCAGTAGGTTGACATCTTTCTTTTTATAGCCAATCCCTTTTTCATTTTCTTAGATCATTTCCTTAAGATAACCTATCTCCTACAAATTCCTTTTATGACCTTTTGAAACATAATCTCCTCCCAGACTTTATCAGTCTTAATGCACATACCTTTGTCAAGAGTCACACCATCTATGTGAAGTGGAACAATCAAGGGAGACAGCACCCATTACTGTCATTATCTTTAAATCTTTAAAGGGAGGAGATTAAACTTAGTATGTGTCAGTTTGCCAATCACTTTGATCGCTACTCTCCAATGCCCTCCAGTTCTTGTTTGCTACTTTTCTTCAATGATTAAAACGATTGCTGCCTTCCTTTGCTTCAGTGTTAAGTTCAATCTTTTCTGGTGGTGATAGTCTTGGGTAATTTCTCATTTTACTGTATAACTGTCTCTGGTGTAATTTCTCTTTGACAATCATGATTTCTACTATTTTTAGATTACTAGCTATATGCCCAATCTATTTTATATCCACCAATACAGATTATCTCATTTAATTATTATAATGAGCTAGTTTTGATTCTTGATCTCAATTTACAGGTAGCAAACAAAGGAAGAAGAGAAAAATAACAATTCTTTCCCTAGAAAGAATGCCAAATTATGGTATAAAAAAATACAGGGAAAAGAGACAGGGAAAGAAAGAGAAAGGGGAAAAGGAGATAGAGAAAACACAAGAGGTAAAAAGATATGAAAAGGGATGGAGTAATGGAGGGGAGAAAGAAAAGTAGTAAAAGAGTGAGGAAGAAAAAGGGGAAGAGAGGAAGAGGAAGGGGGAAGGAACATTGAGAGGGGTGAGAACAGAGAAGACTAAACACTCACTGAGTAAGTCTGGAGCCAATTCATACTGCTTTTGCTTGTGGTCATCTCCTGAGAAATAATTTATGTAACGAAAGCAATAATCTGGGAATAGTGGTCCAAATTCTGTTCTGCAAACTGGCATGGGTATATGGAAAGGAAATATGCCTTTTCCTAGATGCTGCTTATGGTGAAGAAGAGAATAGAATTCATGTCTCACCATTACCTTCTCTTCTAAAATGTTATTCTTTTGCAATAGTTAGTAAGTCCATGTCTCTGCATTCTGCATTTGTCATGTCTACCAACTTTTCTTAAGCAAAGATATTCATGTAGAGTGGGGGCAGCTCTCAAGCACAAATGGTGTTTTTGTAGGCTTTGCTGCACCAAAACTGTGTGGTTTTAAAATGATTATTGGAACAGATTCTACATTTAACATTTTTTATTTAAGTAAAATAAAAAAAATTTAACATTTTTTATTTAAGTAAAAGAAACTTTAAGTAAGTTTTGTTCTTTCTATGAACATAAGACAAAGGAACAGAGTTTGTTGTTTTTACTTTCACCTGAATCAATGCTCTCCACTAAAGAGGGGGTGGGTATTCAAGGTGCTCATATAAACCATTCCTTTATGTTGGCATCGTGTTGTACCAGTACACTTCTAGAGCATCTGAGATCGCATGTTCTCCTTAGAGGTGATTGCAGTAGTTATAGGAATGTAAATCCCTACTTAAACATGGCTCAATGTGTTCTAGGTACTTTATCAAATGTTTTACATACTTGAATTATTTAGCCACACAATGGATTTATAAGATACCACTAAAGTTTGTATATGATTTGAATATATTACTACAGTGTTCATATGATGAAAGTTAGATATTTGTATAGTGGAGTTGGTAGGTAGTGGAGCTTTCATGAGCTAAAACCTGTTCCCACTATTTAGGACATTTGAGTACATTTTAGTTTCTATGGTGATTGCTATGACAAAATACTTTGACAGGAACAACTCAAATCAAGGTTTTTGTTCAGCAAACAATTCAAGAGCACAGTCCATCAGGAAGGAAAATCAAGGCAGCTGGAGCCTGAAGCATCTGGTTACACCATGTGCACATTCAGTAAGCAGAGAGAGATGGAAAATGACAATGCTCACTCACTTTTGCTCCAGGATTCTAACCCCAGGAAATAATGCCACCCACCTTTAGGATGAATCATCTCACTTCAGTTAATGCTAACACTATAATCTCTCTCAAGGATGGCAAGCTGATTCTAGATTCTGTCAAGTCAACACTTGACACTAACCACCACAGAGTACCACCTTCAAGGGAATTAAAGACTCTTGGAGAAAGAAAGAAAGAAAGAAAGAAAGAAAGAAAGAAAGAAAGAAAGAAAGAAAGAAAAAGAAGAAAGAAACTATCTTATATCCTAAGTTTCTTTGGCTTTCTAGGTCACTGGTATTTTCTTGTTTCTATCCCCAAACCTGGTTGTGACATCAAACAATGTGATTTTACATATCAAGAATATTTATCCAGAATCTTGAGTCCCAGCAGCTTTTTTATTTTGATCTTTAGTTTCTAAAACTATGTGTTAAGTAAATCTCTTAAGTATCTGAGCCATGCAGTGAGTAACCAGTTTAGGTATCCTCCTTATACTGGAACAAAAGCTGAATGTTTATTTCCATACACCCTGCATACATTTGTGACAAATCTCCTTTTTTTTTTTTTTTTTTTAACAAATTGATTGTTATGCCAAGGAACCCACAAATGTATTTTAAAATAACCATCACAAACACAATCACACACCCACACAGACATACACTTAAGGTTCATATTTTCTTGCTATAAATGTATGCCAATGTATATATAGCAACTAAACTACAATAGAAATAAGTAATTTCATACTTTATTTTCCTAGCTGATGAGCTGCAGGTTGAAATATTTCTTAAGTTTTTATTAACATATATTTATTATGACTATACACACACACATATATGTATGTATGTATGTATGTATACACACACTTTTGTTTCTTTTTCACTCCTACTGATCCTCTTCTGCTAACTTTTCTGCCCCGCATATTTCATGCTAATTTTTGTATTAGTTTCTTAGGTATTTCTTAGGGAATGGCAACTCATCACTGAATATGCCACTAAAGAAAATCTCTCTTCTCCAGCAACCCTTAACTGCCTCTAGTTTCTGAGGAAAACTATTAAACTGAGGATTATTTTACGAGTAAAGGACAAAGTATGAGACAAAGAGAGTATTAATGGAGAGGATGGGAGAAATAGTGAGAGAATGTAAGTGTGTGTGTGTGTGTGTGTGTGTGTGTGTGTGTGTGTGTGTGTGTGTCAAAGAAAGGGAGAGAGTTTTAGACTTTTGTGGCATACTGGCTGAACATGTTTTCTCTGGATTCATGACATGTGCTCACATGAGGAACTCATCCGAGGAAATAATCAATTAAAATTAATTTTTCTTTCCTTTATTGAAGGATTAAATTCATGTTTAATTTGGTTCCTGAAAAGGTTTTGCCTACAATACCATCAGAGTACCTTTTTTCGTGTTTTCCATAGTCTTCCTCATAACTGTTCTGCATGTTATAAGATCTAGCATATAACCAATAGTATACATAACTTATTTATGTTTTTACATATAAAGTATGTATGGCGGTAATCTTAAGAGGTGTCCAAACAAAGACATTACAACTTTGATTTTCCTGAAGAACAGTATGTTCATATTGAACAGTTTAATAAGTCTATTGAAAAATATTACTAAAATATATTTTGATCTTTAAAATAACATTTCTTTCCACTTCTTTTTTTTTTTTTCAGAATTATGAATGTTTAACACATCGTTCTTTTCTTTAGGGCCCAAGAAATTGTCCATAAGATGCAGGGTGCTAATGAGTCCTTCCTCCTAAGCTCAACCAGGTAGTCATGGAGAAGAGGAAAAGAGCAAATGCATGTGGGGGCAGAGGACCTGTGTCTCATCTGTGACTTTTGCCCTAGAAACCTTTCAGTTATTAAATTGAATGCAACCCCTTAGACACATATTTACCCATAGGTAACAATTTTTCGGAGGTTTGTTTTTACAGATTTATATTTACATTTCAACTGTAATGAAAGGTCAACAGAGGATGAGCCCATTATGGTGACCTTGACTCTCTCCCCACGGTCACTGAAATAATTATCCAGACATTTTACTGAATACTGACCGGCTAGGGAAGAAAAGACTACGAAATGAACCTTCCTGATTTTACTTTCATTAACTGATGATTGCTAGATGCTACACTTTTATCTAAGGAATATTCAAAACCCATGATTCTGCTTAGACTGATGGAAGAAAATGGTACATTCAGGAAAGTATTGCCTTATGACAGTGCAAGAATTAGAATAATCCACTAAAATTAAGAGTAGATGCTAAACATGAGGGAGAAATGTTTTGACACCCGCTGAACAGTAATGAATCTATGCATTGCTTGGTGTGTTGCTGAGGGTGGATGTATCATCTAGCTGCTTGCCATCAATCCTGTTTCTGATTGTACAGTATTCCATAATCACTGGGAGCTGGCTCCCCAGATAAGGTCAAATTTTTCTGGTCAGTCTCCCATCCTGGATGGCCACGCTACCACTAATGACACAAAGATAAGAAGTGGTATAGAATCCTTCCAGGGACAATCTTTATATGTATAAAATATAATTCCATCATTTCCTCATTTCTTTCCTTCCTCTAAACTAGCAGCTTTCAACCTTAGGGTTGCAACCCCTTTGAAGTTGACTGACCTTTTCACCGGGGTCTCTTAAGACCATTCTGCATAACAGATATCTACAACATGATTCATACCAGTAGCAAAATTACAGTTAAGAATTAACAATGAAAATCATTTTTTGATGGTGGGGGGCACCACAACATGAGGAATTTATTAAAGTGTTTCAGAAAGGTTGACAACCACTATTCTAAACTCTCCCATATGCATATGTTTGTTTTCAAGTTCATGTTTTTTTATTAATTATTACACACATGCACATACATACACACACAGAGTAATTTTATATTTTATTCATATTTTATATACGTTTCCTAAATATATAAAGCCAAATTGCAATTTCACATGAACTCCCTGCACATCTGATTAGAAATCTTTCTGTTCTCTCCTCTTCAGTGATCCTCGAGTTTTAGGTGCTAAAGTATATCATAGGAACAAAATTTTTAGAAAATTGATTGCATCAATGTATCTATAATTGGACTTTAGAACCACTCCCTAGGAAGAATATACTACTGCAAACTAGAAACTTAGCCAATAATCCTGGGCTAGTGAAGTCACAGATCTCAGAGGAGAATCAACAACTACCATGACTAAATGAAGACAATCCCTAAATAAATTCCAAATCTGTATCCTTGGACTAACAGATCAGTGGAATCATCATCCCACCTAGAAACCATCTCTCTGCAACAGAAAGAGACCATTGGACAAAACTACACTAAACAAAAAGTAGAATTGTAGAGCCCACTCCCGTTAGATACATCTACACAACAATCCTACCACTAAGGCTCACTGAGCGCTGTGGAAGAGAGTGGTCAGGAAAGTTGTAAGAGCCAGAGGATCAAGGAGTTTCCTGTGAGACTGTCTCTCCTAGGAATATCGGATGCTACACCCTTAAAGTCTTATCAATATGTCTCCTCAAGCAGGAGCTGAACAAGGATTAAAGCAATAGACATGCCAAAGTGGATGGAGGAAAGAGCACAAGGCCTCAACCCTACACAAGGACCAATAGGAAACTAGGGAATACTGAGTACAGGAGAAATTCCCGGGGAAGAGCATCTGACTGTATATCCAATACCAAATCATCAGTCCTGAAAACATACATACAAGTAACATTACATATTATTTGTAATATACTTATGATAGACATTGAAGTATACTTATATATACTATACTCACACTATACTTATATAATTATAATTATATTTAATATATAAACATATATTTATGTTATAGAAATTGATTAAAAATAAAGAGACCATGAATTTGAAAAAGAGCAAAAAGGGGTATAAGGTAGGATACAAAGGGGGAAAATGGTGTAATTATCATCCCACAAATAAAAGGAATAATAATAAAACACTAAAACAACTGTACCAAAAGCCCTAATGTTTTATTTAAATATTGATTCACTAATTTTTTCTGTAAGAATGAATTCTAAGAAATTAATTGGGACTATTCGAAAAATAGATAAGAAAGCATCTAAATGTTAATCGGTCCTCATATATTCATCTGCACATTAAAGGCAAATGAAGCTACAAAAATAAAATGAGGGTAGAAATCAGTAAGATATACACGTTTAGTTTAAAATGTCCATGTATTCATACATAGGCTCTTTAAAAGATGTGTGGACCAGTGGTAATGGTGACTATCGATGACTAGATGGGATTTCAATAAATTACTGTCTTTCTTCTTTCTTTAATTTTGTCATCTTTCCCTCAGTCTATTGCTTCTTCCTTTTATTTTTCCAATGATACATAATATATTCTAGCAGTATATAGTATATGCATAATAAAAATGACTGAATGTTTTTTGCTTATTTCTTTGATTTTAATATGATAACAAAATAAGATCACTACTTAAATCAATAAAGAAAAACATGCATGCCCTTTTCCATGAGCTTTCTAAAACAGTATATTTTTTGGAGAAATTCATGGATGATTACAAAGTGCTTTGATCAAATCTACTTCCCTCAGATTCTTCCTACCATTATGTTATCCAGTTTCAAGTGTTGAACCTGCTCAGTCTACCCTGAGCTTCCAATATGTGCAAGGGTGCAGGGCCATACATAGGAACACAGGCAGCCTGGCGGGTACATCTGAAATATGCGTTGACCTTGTTATGTCAGAAAGACAGCGTTTTGAAGGATTGTTCCATTAGTTCTAGTTTTACCAGTTTTTTAGCCCAGGTAAAGTATTTAAAGCCTGCCATTGTTTCTTTATTGTCTAACTAAAGGGAGACAATGCCAATCCGAAGAGACGAGGCTAAGGATAAGTTTGGGTCTCTGGTTTTCCCAATCTGAACAACTATGTGAAGACAAAATAAAAATCTAATTTTTAAAAGGTAGTAAAATTGTTTGTAGGCTCTTTTATTACAGCAGCCAGTCCTCTCATTATATAATTTGGATTATTACTCAGGTCCTACATATCCAATAATACACATTTAAATCTGCCCTAGGACTCAAAATCTGCTTTACCAGACATTTTTGATTTTGCCATTTTCTACAGATACATTCAAATTTACTTCCAATAACTTCATGATGTCATTGCATGAATTTTTAAAAATTCAGTGTGTGTGTGTGGTATGTGTGTCTGTTTGCAAAATATGCTTCCTTGGTCTACTAAACATGTATATGACCAGCCAAAGACAGTTGTTTATAACCTAATTTTAGATGATTGTAATTGTATTTTTCATATTTGCTACAGTTTATGTCTTCGTTGTTTCCAAACTGTCTATATGTTAAAGGTTAGTTCACAGCTGGTTGTACTTTTTGAGAAGGAGCTAGTGTAAGGAAAGTATGGGAGTAAGGTTGAGAGAAATTTTAGGACATGCCCCTCCTCCCGTATTTAATTCCTGTCTTTAACAAAGTAAGAAATATCATCTTTAAACATGTTCATGGCCATGATTTTCTGCCTCATGACAGGCACATAAGCAACAGAGCTAAGGATTCATGGACTTGAAACTCCTAAAACCATAAGCAAAGCAGACATTTACTTCTTAAACTAGTATTTGGAAGGGAAATGTCAGGGAGGCTTAGGATATGACAGATATCCTTATACCTCAGGCATCCAGTAACATGTGTTAGGACAGTCCATCTAGATGCATCTAGATGCTGCAGGGAGACAGTGAAGTACCTCTGTTTAGGAAGAAATTTATAAAGTGAGCCTGGTGTTTAGATACAAATGTCTATGTGCCAATGAAATCTTGTCCTTCAATTTTGTTCTAAGTTAAACTATACATATTGTTCTCCCTTGGTCCTGAACCCCACCCCATAGATTTATTATGGATTTTTTTTTTTTTTTCCTATTTGGCTATACAGATACCAGCAATTTCATGATGAAGATTTGGTTGGCCTCCAAGCTCTGTAACAACAAAGAAAAAGAAAAGAAAAGAAGAGAAGAGAAGAGAAGAGAAGAGAAGAGAAGAGAAGAGAAGAGAAGAGAAGAGAAGAGAAGAGAAGAGAAGAGAAAATGTTGTGCGCATTGGTTTTGTTTGTTTGTTTTATTTTGTTTTACTGCTTGTCTAGCAAACATGAGTTTTTCTTGCAGTTCTAGAAGTCCCAGGACAAAATAGATTCTCACTTAACTAAAATTAAGGTACTGACAGAGCAGCATTTCTTTTCACAGACTGCAGGGGAGAACCCACTTCCTTTTCTCTTCCACTTTCCAGAGGTCATGAACTTCCTTCACTTTTAGGCTCTCTCCTCTACATCAGCAAAGCCAGGAGTAGACCATTCCTCACCTGCTGATCTTGTACTGTTGCAGATCACCAACTTTCTCTATCTTACTCATCTATAGGACACTTTATCCTATTGAGATCACCTAGATGGTAGTGGGCAGTCTTCCTGTTTTGAATCAGCTCACTAGGATTTTTACTTCCGTTTTTGAATGAAACTTAACATACATACTTACTCTTTCAGGATTTAGGTTGTGGTCAGTTTTGGGTTGTGAGTATTATTATACTAATAATATCATCCATGGACTCACAGGTCGCCCCCTAGCTCTGAATACTAAGGAATGGCATTTCACTCTGGGGAGTATCACTGGGTTACAAGGATCTCCACAAAAACTGCCGTTTCTCTGGTTTCTATCTTCACTGTTCACTTGATCAACATTTCAGTTTCCATCTGTTTTTCATAGACTATGTTTAGTCCTCCTAAAATTCTGTTGCCTGGGAAACACCCACAGGTTTGGAAACACATCAACAAACCTAGAGAATGTTGTACTTTACTTAGTAATTTGAAAATGTATTTGCTTCAGAAATGGTCTGGGAAAAAAATATCAGTATTTAAACAGGTACTTTAGAGACGTGGTTTGAGAGGTGATTTTATTTTATTTTTTTAATGTATACTAATCAACATTCTTTCTCCTTCTCTGTCACTGGATAGTATGATTCAAAAGAGATCCTTTGCAAGCTATAAATTTTGTCAGTATTAAGGAAGCAGAATTATAATGTTTGCATGGGAAATGTGGAAATTTGGGGATATCAAATAAAGTACTTTTTATGTTTAAAAAAACCAAGTACACAGTGCAAATAAGCTGTGTACTAATATGAAAGTGTCACCTCTCTGCTAGCTAACACTGAATGAGAGTTTTGACAGTTACATAATTTGGTGCTGCCCTTTCAAGCATAGCTATTTCCTTAATCTTCTCTAATAATTAGTATTTTACATTTTTAAAATAAATTATTTATATCTTAATAGGCTTATTAATCATATCCATCATCCATAAAGACAATGTTCATTAACTAGCAATAGCTTTTAAAGTGTGAATTTATTCCTTAATCAGAGAAATTGAAGTACCAGGAAGGGAGAACAACTGTGTCTTAATGTCTACATAAAGTAATATTGGCAATTCCATAATGAGGGAGCAATGAGACAGTATTGGTAGAAACTTATTCTAGTTCTCAGCCAAACTCCTTATCTGGATCTCTGTAAGTGTCTCAACCCACTTCCAAATTGTAGATTAGGGATCTTTGCATTATAGAAGGCTGCAGTTAAAAGCACACCATCTACTATGCATAAGTCGCTATTATACATATAAACAGTGCAGTCACACGTAGATATGATGTGATGGAATGTGGTTAAACATCCAGGGAAACACTGAGGATGTAAAAGATGGTTGTAATCTAAAACAAAATATAGGTTAAACTATCCACATCATAAAGAAAAATGCTTCATAAATAGAATATAAGGGAGTAAGAATAAATAAACCCTCGTGAGCCAGATGGTCTTTCAGAAACATTGGGGAAGTTGATTTTTATGGTTATAAAGGAGGCAACATTAGAGTTCAATATCTAAGGAGAGGTAGGGCTTTAATAAGTTCATATAGAAAAGGTAGCATGAGAAAGGTACATAACAGGGAAAAAACAGTGACCACCGATCCATGTATTGGACGATGGGTGTTCATGGGGAGGATGGCTGTGAGCAGCAGCTTGTACCTACTCTTCTTCTATTCACTACTGTTCTACACTCTTTGACCATATTCATCTTTGAAAGCATTTAAGTATGGTCTTCATCTTCACTACACTAGATGCCTTCTATGATTCCTCATCATGCTTTTTGATGTCCAAAATTGATAGTATGCTCCTTGCTGGGCACCTTTAGACATTGGTCCTGTTAAAGCTTTCAGCTTCTTCCCTTGCTTTCACAATAGAATCCATACTACCTACTTGGAACTGCTGCATGCATTGATTTTTCTTGAGTCTAGAATTCATGTGACCCCATAACTGGTCTCTGTCTATTTATTTGACATAATTTCCCATGAACAGACTCCATTTGTTCATTTGAGTTCATTCTTGGAAATTCTTGAAGAGTTTCAGGGCTCCAATTCCAGAGTTGTAAGCTTGGCTTACAATCTCATGTGGACTGTACTCAGCCATGAGAGTTAAAGAATGTCATTTACATTTCACTCCCATTACAATGATATGACTTCCTCTGCCTTCAGAACATCTATCTTTCTAGCTAATGTGGAGTCACTTTTAGATCAACCTCACTACTCATGACATAATTTCTTGATTCTAATGCCTCAATTGTTAAATTCCTTTGTTATATAATTTCTAGACAATGGTATTAACATTTCAACTAAAATTTATTTTGAACTTGTCAAGAAAGAAAGTTAATGCTACAGGAGGCTGCTTAGGTCATGATAATCATGTACTCCACATACAGAATGCCCAACAATTTTTGATTTCCAAGTAGATAATATTACCCCCAGAAATATGAAAATGAATTATAAAACAATAGATCCAGACTTGGGAGGACCTTGGTGCTAGGTAGGCCATGTACATTTATAAAAGTACTATTATACATAACAACCACTTGTGTTTGTACATTGAAGAACACACATTATGCAGATACACACAAACAGACACAGATGCATACACACACACAGGCAGACACACACATGCACACACACACATCACCAAAAAAAAAAAAAAAAAAAAAGAAGCCATTCAAGGACGCAGTATATGAGATATATGGGGAACAGGTTGAAGTGAGAAAAGAGAATTGGGGAAGTGATATAATTATTTTATTTTAAAAATTTAAAAGAAATGTAAAAAGAATAAAAGTAAGTTGAAGGATAAAACAGTGTTTGCATGTGGAGGAGCAGAACTATGAAAATAAATCACAACTCCATTTCCTTCCATCTCTAAGATCTAAATCAAATTCAGAGAGACTTGGGAAATGTAAAGCCAGTAACCCCTAGTTTGATTTTGTCTGTGCATACAGAGACTTGAGTTACATCCAGTGTTCCTCTCCTGCCTGTTCTGTATAATGGGAACATTTTCATGAACAAGCTCTCTTTTAGTTTAGACAGTGAACATTTATTCACTTTGGTCCTTCTCTAAGTTCTGTTCTTGATCTGTATAAACCTAAAAATAAAGCCTTTTAAATTGTCTTAAGTTTTATTACTTTAACAGTTTTGTGGTCATTTCTCTGCTTCATCTCAGACAGAGTATGTGTTTTCTTAATAATGCAAGCATCAGTTTTTTTTAAAGTAATTTTCAAAAGCTCCTGATCTCATATTTGTGAAAACCCCCCTTTCCAGTTGCAGAGTTATGAAAGGACTAGATAAGACTTGAAGATAATGAATGTTCTTGAAAGTTTCTATTCTTGCATCTTGTTTAGGAACCTGTGGAGAAGTCACAGTCATCTTTTTCTAGGTCCTGGAGGTAATTAAAATCCACATGATAGAGAGGTAGAATTTAGAGCAGTTGACCTAACATTGCTTACCTCTGTGTGATAATGACAAACAGCCTCCACCTTGAGCCTGCTATATTTCTTCCAGATTTCTACAATTTATAGCATTAGTCATACTCAATGGGAAAAAAGTTCAATAAAGTCTACACTCTACAATAAAACACTTTCCTAGCTCACAGTCCCTGAAGATTCTTTGCCTCTGGCACAGGTATCCATAAAGGTCAAGGTCAAGGTCAAGCTGCATTGACTGCTCATTAAGATCCCTGCTACTAATGTCTGGAACACTAGATTTGGTTCCTGAACCTACTGAGGCTCATGTCAGCTGTAAACCGCCATGAACAACACTATCAAAAGGGTTCTCTCACAAGTTCAAAATCCTACAATAATGATGAGTTTTCAGTTTCATTCCCAGACATCTACTCATGTGTTATGAGTTAAAAATTAGCCACCTGAGACAGTTGATTCACCATGGATTATTAAATTTACATGTTAAGTACTGATTTTATTTAAACTAAGAATAAAACACTATCCCTAGGTTTTTATCAACTATTTGTTCCCCAAGCTCCTCTTATTTTTTTTCTGTTTCAAAATGATTTTCCAATGCTTATATCATAATTCTAAATAACATTCTTGTTTTACCTGAATTCTGAATGAATTAGAAGATGAAGAGTTTATCAGGGACGATATTAAATTATTACTGCCACTTACCATTCTTGGAATGTCTGGCTGATATACCCAACACATTTAGCTCTCTGATGCATCAAATTTCAGAATACCTTTTGGCTGAATTAAGGCTTTTGGAACACTGATATCACAGTAGAATGGAAACAAACGTTAAAAGTTTTAACGACAAAAATTTAATAAGGCAGTAGGTATGTTGATTAGCGTGATACAATCATTCTATAACGTGAACTAAAAAACAAACATAAAAAACAAAAACAAAACAAACAAAAACCCCTAACATTGAGAAAGAAGTGGAAATAACTTTTCTTTATTGTTTTAATTAATTAATATTCCAAATGTTGCCTCCCTTCTTGGTCCTGCTGACAGAGTTGTTTCTCCCTCTCCTTCATCTTCACCTTTGAAAAGGTGATTCCCTGGGCATCCCTCATCCCTGGGGCATCAAGTCTCTACAGGATTAGGCAGATCCTCTCTCACTGAGGCCATACAAAGGAGTACTCTGCAACAAGCATGCTGGGGGACTTAGATCAACCCATGTATGCACTTTGGTTGGTGGCTTGGTCTCTGGGATCTCCCAGAGGTACAGGTGGGAACATTTTTTTGGTTATTTTATTTATTTACATTTCAAACGTCCCCCTTCTTGATTTTCCCTCCACAACCCCTCTATCTCATCTCATTTTCTGCTGCCTCTATGAGGGTGCTCCCTCACCCAGCCACCCACTCTCACCTCACTGCCCCTACACTGGGGCACCAAGCCTACATAGGACCAAGAGCCTTCCCTTCCATTGATGCCAGATAAGGCCATCCTCTGCTACATATGCAGCTGAAGCCATGGGTCTCTCCATGTGTACTCCATGTGTACATTGGTTCTTGGTTAGACCCTGGGAGCTTAGGCAGATCAGGTTAGTTGATATTATGGAATTGTAATATCCTTCTGCTCCTTCAGTCCTTCTCCTAACTCTTCCATTAGAGTTCCAGTGCTAAGTCAGATGATTGGCTACAAGCATTCAAATCTGTACTGGTCAAGTGGCACTGGCAGAATCTCTCAGGAAACAGGTATATCATGCTTCTGTCAGCAAGTGCTTCTTGGCCTCAGCAACAGTGTTTGGCTTGGTGTCTGCAGATGGGATGGATGCCTAGGTGGGCGGTCTCTAGATGAACTTTCTTTCAGTCTCTGTTCCACTCTTTGTCTCTGTATTCATTTCCTTTAGACAGGAACAATTCTGAGTTAAAATTTTTGGGATGGGTGTGTTGCCTCATCCATCAAGTGGGGGCTATGCTCATCTACTGGATATGGTCTCTACAGGTTTTGTGTCCAGGTTACCTTACCCAGGATAATATTTTCTAGTTCCATCCATTTACATGCTAGTTTCTTGAAGTCATTGATTTTAATAGCTGAGTAGTACTCCATTGTGTAAATGTACCACACTTTCTGTATTCATTCCTCTTTTGAAGGGAATCTGGGTTCTTTCCAGCTTCTGGCTATTATAAATAAGGCTGCTATGAACTTAGTGGAGCATGCATCCTTGTTATATATTGGAACATCTTTTTGGTATATGCCCAGGAGCAGAATAGTTGGGTCCTCAGTTAGAACTATTTCCAGTTTTCTGAGGAACTGCCAGATTGATTTCCAGAGTGGTTGTACCAGCTTGCAATCCCACCAACAATGGAGGAGTTTTCCCCTTTCTCCACATCTTTGCTGGCATCTGTTGTCACCTGAGGTTTTTGATCTTAACCATTCTGACTGGTGTGAGGTGCAATCTCAGAGTTGTTTTGATTTGCATTTCCCTGATGACTAAAGATGTTGAACATTTCTTTAGGTGCTTCTTGGGCATTCAAGATTCCTCAGTTGTGAATTTTTGTACCTCATTTTTAATAGGGTTATTTGGTTCTCTGGAGTCTAACTTATTGAGTTCTTTGTATATATTGAATATTTGCCCTCTATCAGATAATCGTAACTCTTAAAGGATGTGTCCAAGATGAGTGTTGGGAGTTCAAGATGATCTTCCTCTACACAGTGCATTAAAGAAGAGCTTGGACTTCATAGTAAGACCAAAGCTCAGTCAAACAAAAACAAAACAAAACTCAAATAATAAGCATCATATTGTACCCTGTAAGTGAAGAAACTATTTAATTTTTTAATAAAATGACAAATAAATGAAGGAAAAGAGAAGATGTAGGCTATCTTAGTATATCATGAAGTATAATTTCTATTTGATATGGCAGTTGTCATGTCAGCTTGATATATTTCACTAGAATGTCTTGCCTCCAAAAGTCTCTGACTAGAAGCAAACTGTGCTGATTCTCTCTTTAAGTAGAGAGTAGCAAGTCTCCTATGATAGTAGGTTTGATGCTGAAGGTATGCCAGATATACCCTACTCTAAAGACTACACATTTTTCAAATTATTTTATTATTATATGTGAATTTCATACTATGCATTTTTGTTACATTTATCCCCACTTCTAGTCCTAAATTAACCTGAAACTGTCATTTTCTTTCTGAATCTGAGGATACCCTCATCCTTTCAAAAAAAAATTAAAAAAAAATCCGACCATTGAGAGCTCACATGAATTGACTGTTCTCTTGTTTTTAAGTAGATACAATAATCTTTTAAAGAAACAATGGGCAATGAATAATTATACACCTGAACTTTCCAGACCTCTAGATAAAGATGTTATGTGCTGCCTCCTTTAAAAATATCCCTTCTGTGTGATTCTCATTGATTCTCCAGATAATTGTTCTGTTTATAAGAAGCAGTCCTGGAAGATCATTTGCAACTATTGGAAATACTTACTGTTTCCCTGACACTTGGACACACATATAACAACATAATTTGTCTCATTGAGGTCATACTTGTACTGAAAGAAGTAGTTCCAACTTTAAATTCCAAAGCAATGCCAGCCAAGCTGATGCTTTCCTCCCTGCTCAGAACTTAAATAAATGACTCATATAAAATAAAGGAAACATAAATAGCAATTCACCAGAAGATACTATTATTATTAAGTCAAGACAAACTCTTCTTGCCCAGCCCCAGGAAGATAATTTTGAAAATATTCTTCTTCTCCTTCTCTGTCTCCATCTCCTTCACCTTCCCCTTCTCTTTCCATCCCCTTCCCCTCTTCTCTCCCCCACCTTTCTCTCTCTCTCTCTCTCTCTCTCTCTCTCTCTCTCTCTCTCTCTCTCTCTCTCACACACACACACACGGAGAGAGAAAGACAGAGACAGAGAGACAAAGAGAAAAAGAGACAGAGAGACACAGAGAGACAATGAAACAAGAGACAGAGAGAGAGATGATTGGGTACCTATTAGAAGTGGTGATGTTTTTAACGTAAAATATTTCCTTCCTTAGTAAATTAAACTTTGTTTTTGTCTAAGCTAATCAGATGAAAGCCTCAGAAGATATATAGTTCATGGTCATAACCTGGTTCAAGATAGATAAAATGTCATCCTGTGGATCTGATTTTTATATGCCAGGCTAGGTATAAGAATTGACAAACGAGATCTGGTGGTGAGCAACTGTATCTCAGACTGCTAATCTGACAACAAACTGTTGAGAAGTTGGAGTTCAGAAACAGTTTCTGCTCTTACGTTTATATATCAAGGATTCTTCCAATCCAACTAGCTTTGTTGTCTTTAACCAATCTTTCTTTCTTTCTTTTTCTTTCTTTCTCTCTCTTTCTTTCTCTCTCTTTCTTTCTTTCTTTCTTTCTTTCTTTCTTTCTTTCTTTCTTTTTTTCTTTTGTGCTCTTTTATTGCCTCTCTGTCTCCTCTCTCTCTCTCTCTCTCTCTCTCTCTCTCTCTCTCTCTCTCTCTCTCTCGCCCTCTCTCCATCTCTTTCTCATGTGTATTCCTGTGAGTACATATGTGCAGGATGACTACAAAGAGTTTCAGTCATTTAACTGAAAACTTATGAATTTATTCTACTTTACAGCTGAGAAACAGTCTATATGTACTACACACATTTTCATTATTTGTTCATTAATTGTTGGGCATCTTGGTTTATTCTTCTTCCTAGCTGTTGTGACTAGAGCTGCAATAAACATGATGTGAAAGTGTCTTGGAAGTAAGATATAAAGTAACTCGAGAACGTGCCCAGGAATGGTGGAGCTAGGCCATGTCCTATTTCTCATGTTTGGGAGAATCAGACTGATTTCCAAACTGCCTTTATTTATTTATACTCCCACACAATATCTAAGAGTTCTACTTTCTCCACATCTACCCTAGCATTTGTTGTCATTTATATTGCTATTAATGTCTGTTATGACTGGCGTTAGTTGGAGAGTTGGAATCTTAAAGTTGTTTTTCTATGAGTTTTGCCGATCAGGTAAGGATGTTGACCATGTTGTAAAGTATTTACTGATCGTCTGTATTTCTTCTTTTGGGAATTTTCTGATCAGTCTTCTAGTCATTTTCTTAAAATTGGATTGTTTATTTTTGGATGTTTTGGGGTTTTTTCAGACATAGATGTTTAGTTGGCAAAAATTTTCTCACATTCTGTGGATTGCCTCTTTCCTTGATTTTCTGTTGCTATGAAAACATCTTTTAGTTTAACAAGATCCCATTTGTCAATTGTTGAATTATTTCATGATTATATTTACTCTTAGGGTGTGTGCGTGTGTGTGTGTGTTGTGAGTAGGCTATGAAGAAAATTATTTCCATTTTTCTTTTTCAGAATGTTTGGCACAAAAAGGTTTCTAATTTGTCTTTTACTTTTGTATCCCAACTGTAACATGAACATTTCAAAGCATGTTTAAGAATCATTATACTCTTTTATGACACAACAGAATGGGTTATCTAACTTAGCTAAAATTATAATATTTAAGTATATATTTGATAAATTATTTGTCACATTTAGTCTTATAGAGGATACTCAATTATTTTAGAATTGGTATTATTTCTTAATAATTTCATCAATTATTTTTATAATTTATAATCTTTTGTCATTTTAATGATCTTGAATAAATGACTTGAAGATAATTTTATATATTATTTTTTCTAGTTGATTGGTTTTTACTCTGTATTTTAAGAATTTAATACTTTTTGTCATTAATCCTCAGTGAATAAATTGCTATTGTCTAGAGTCCTTACAAATTTTAATTTTAATAAGCACACTTTTTATATTTTTATTATAAAGTATATTTCTCAGTACTATTTGATAGTAAAAGACAAGTTGCAGTTTTTTAATTCAGAATTCAGTGTGTATGTGTGTGTGCACATGGTTTCAATATGCTATCTGAAGTTCTTGTTGCTTGCTTCATGAAGCAAGAGTCAAGAATAATTTCGAAAGAACCCTGAGCCCATGAGTAGCACCAGTAAGTGCATTATGACACTATAAAAATACAGGAGATAAATACTTAGAATTAAAAAGATTGCTTGCTCTCTAAGCAATGTAATCAATATTTCCAAGGTAATTCCCGAGGATTTATAATATCCAGACATGGCTCAAGGGGTCATATTATCTAAAGTAGAAAACTGAGATTAAAGAAAAATTTAACATGATATTATTTATTACTTTTCTTTCAGCTGATCTTAAATTTTGTAGTAAAATTATGATATTCATTGATCAAAATACAACACAGAAAGACAAGCACATACAGAACGGCATTCTTTTAAAAATTGCTGCATATAGTAACAAATTTTAATTAATCCATTGAAATACACTAGAAAATTATTCTGTTTTAGAAATATAGATGCTTGTAAGATTTGTACCTTATGGGTCAGTAAGTCTACATATATGGTAAAACACACTTTGGTAAGCATAGTCTTTACTAAACTCTAATTGTTAGTATTTGTGTTATAAATAAGATTCATAGAATCAAAAGTCAGTTGTTTGATTTGTCTGCTACATTTATGTGTAACATCATTTCATTGCACTCTTACAAAAGTATTGAATGGATATACACTACAGGAAAAAATTCTTTATCTAAGAAAATAAATTATTAATATAGTGATATTATTTATAAGTAATGACTTAAAATGCATATAATAATGAGAAAGAGTATTTCTCAAATATAAAAATATTCCTGAAATAAGGAGAATTATAATAGCAAATAAATTTATATGTACATAAGGCTTAAATTCTGGCCATTTTTTTGTCTAATTATACCTTTACATGTATAGTATTAACATACCTTAGTAAGTAACAAGCTAGTTTCAAGTTTAGAAGCAACTTGCAACATATTTATTATTGTACATTTTATGTATTTAGGAGGGCCTGATGGGGCAGTGGTTTTAGTAACCCTTTTGACCAGAACAGGAGTTTCAAGGTTCACCTGGAACTGGAGCATGCTCTTACATGATTTAAGTTGTTGGCAGGACTCAGAAAATCCAACTCTAAGCTCAGTATGGTGGCTTCTGGGGGGTCTCAGATGAATCATTTCCAGTCACAGTCAGATGGCCTCTCTACAGAGCTTTCCTGGCAGCTGCTCTCCCCAGGGATAAGAAACTATGCCCCACCAAATTAGAGGGAGACACAAACTAAAGCTCCAGACTTTGAATAACCTACTCTTGAAAGTGATACTCCATTATTTCTACCTCATTTTTATTAATAAGAAATAAATTAATAATTACAGCCCATAAATTTAGAGATAGGAGTAAACTTGAAGACACAGCTAGTGTTTCATGATTAATACATCACGTGCATATGTCAACTCTTGTTTATTTCCTCATGTCTTCTATAACTAAAAGCATCTCCCCCTTCTATGTCAACTAGACATAACTTCTGAAGCTATACCCAGGACCCCATCCCTAACTAAAGTCCACACTGAGTGTCTGAATCTGAAGCACTTCATTTTTTAAGTTGCTTTCCTGCAATTTCAGCACTGGTCTTTCTGCCTAGGAGCACTGCTCATTGGCTGTAATGTCTTACAGCCCATCCCAAAGTCTTGAAGTCTTGATACTGCAACTGCTTCCATAAACAGCAATAGCTAGCAATAACTATCCTGTACCCTGTGATATCAACACTGCTTCCTAAGGGATGATTTCATAGAAGTCACTTCATCAGTCTTTGCCTCCTCCTCTCACAGCTGCTCTCAATCCTCTTTAACCAGCTCTTAAGACACAGGAGAGTCATAAGCATCCGGTCAGCTGAAAGAACATTATTTAAAAACACCTCAAGAGTTACAAAGTGCTCTAGACCTGTAGAGATCTTTAGGCGTGCTTTTCCTTTTGAAAGGTTTTATAAATCCCAATAGAGTAGAGCAGAAAGGCCTCAGTGATAGAGAGACACTGAAGAGAAAACCACATTTTGCAGTTGCTAAACCAGCCATAGCAAATATTTAGCAGTTAATATTTACATTGGTGACCACTGTTGTTTTAAAAAGCAATGACAGCTCTCATTTTCATTTCAATGTAGGTGAATTATGTAAGAATGAAATGGGGAATAAACTATGTGTTAGACAAGGATCTTGGTGGGGCTAAAATATGATTAAATTAGATAATAAATGGTAATATGTCTCATGTATTTTTGTAGTAGCATTTGCATATTAACTCATAATTAATGTTCATCAAGTTGTAGACGGTCCTCAACATAATTGTGATTAGTCTGAGATATTTATAGCATGATGAATAACTGGTTAAAAAAATGCATCATTTTATTAAATGCTTAAATTCCATAGGAGCTGGGATGACAATAATGCTTTCAATTTTGTTGTTTTACATAAGTGGCAGGTAAAATTGCATGGATGATAAATTGTTTGCGAAAGAGAACATTTTTAGCTTCATCCTCTTGAATGTTTTCTTTTAGGAAATCTAGTCTATCAATAAAGCTTCTGAATTCCTTTTTCTTAAATTGGATATTTTATGTATTTATATTTTAAGTATTGTCCCCTTTCCCAGTTTCCCCACCAAACTTTCCTCTCCCATCACCCTTCCCCTGCTTCTATGAGGATATTCCTCTGCTACTACCCACCCATATCCACCTCACCACACTGGGTCATCAAGCCTTCACAGGGCCAAGTGCCTCCCCTCTCATTGATGCCAGATAAGGCCATCCTCTGCTACATATGCAGCTGGAGCCATGGGTTCCTCCTTCTGTACTCTTTAGTTGGTGGTTTAGTCCCTGGGAGCTCTAAGGGGTCTGGTTGGTTGATACTGTTGTTCTTCCAATGGGGTTGCAAACTCCTTCCATTCCTTCAGTCTTTTTTCTAACTCCTCCATTGGGAACCCCATGCTAAGTCCAATGGTTGGCTGCAAGCATGCTCCTCTGTGTTTGTCAGGCTCTGGCAGAGCCTCTCAGGAGACAGCTATACCAGGCTCCTGTCGGCAAGCAATTTTTGGCATCCACAATAGTGTCTGGGTTTGGTGTCTGCATGTGGGATGGATCTCCAGGTAAGGCCTGGATAGCCTTTTTGCTCCAAACTTTGTCCCAGTATTTCCTTTAGACAGGAACCCTTCTGGGTTAAGAATTTGAAGATGAGTGGTTGGCTCCATCCCCCAACCAGGGGCCTTACCTAACCTCTGAATATGATCTCTCCAGGTTTTCCCTGGCCTTTGTTGGGCATTTCAGCTAATCTCATCCATGTTGAGGCCTGTTAGGAGCCGCAGTGAGCGTGACAACATTCGCCATTACAAGATGGCACAGGCATCCTGTGCTCCCACAAGTAAACAACTAACTGTGCAGGTGCAAAAGGCAAAAGCGCGCCAAAGTCACTGCCCATCCCCAGGGCGTAATATGGGGTGATGAGTGAACAGCCAATCAGAAGTGAACATGCCACTCTAGGGTACATATAGCAGTGCCTTTCCCGGGCTTTGGGTCTTTCCGCTTCTGCTGATACAAGAATGAAGCCTTGTTGTAGTAACTACCCGAACACTGCCTCACGTGTCTCTTTCGTGGGCAAAGGGGACTCGAAAAGGGGCGCGGAACAGAGGCCTGGGAGCCTCTTGCTTTCCTGGCATCTGGGATTTGCTGGCAGCTACCCCCAATTCCCCATTCACCATTGCTACACACCTCTGTTCATTTTCCTGACCCTCTGTATGTCATCCCTGTCTCCTCCCATACTTGATCCTGTCCCCCTTTCCCCATCCCCCTCCTCTCTTCTTTACTTTTGAATTCTAATCAGCTTTTCCTGACCCATGGGTATTACCTGTTGCCTCTCCCATATTCTAGGTTTTGCTTTGATTTTCTGTTTTTGTGTTTGTTGTTTTGTTATTGTTGTTGTTTTTTTCTATCAAATATTTCCCATCCACTTTAAAACAGGGTGATATCTTATTGTGAAAGCAAATATTGTCTTTGAGATTGCTGCCTCAGTTTTCTTTGATCTTTAACTGGATTCTACTCAGTTGGCTAACTTGGCATTCAGGAAACACTGCTATTCCCTGCTTTTCCTTTTCTGCACAGAGTCATCTGAATCTTCTTTTTCAGTTTCTCTAATTCTTTGGACATTGACAATGTGGAATTCCCAACAATCTTTGTACATATAGTTTCCCTTGTCTGTCTTGGTTTCCTATCTGGTACTCTCATCTAGGCTTGTGGCCTTAAATTCTACAAATATACCAACAACTTCAAAATTTGGACCTTTGTATTTCCGATACCTATGATGATGGTATTAAATTAATTTCATTAATTAATTAATTTAAATTAATAAACTATAAAAATACACATATGCTACTATGCAGCCTGGCAAAGAGTCATCCCTTTTGTACTGCTGAAAAAGAGCTGTTAATTTATAATAAAAATCAACTTCTCTGCCTTTAAAATGGAAAAGAAATATCCTTATTCAGGACTGAATCATCCTTTTTACATTTGATAAGCTCCATTACTGAATATGGTTTTTCAAACTTTCACTTTTTGAGTACTGAATACATAATAATATTAAGCATTTTGTAGCTGTCAAAATGATGAATAAAAATATTATCCTTAGTATCCACATTATTATAACTTTTCATGCTTGATTATTTTTGTTCATTTCTTATATTCTATCTGGTATTATCTGAATCCATACTATCATTTATTTTTAACTTTACTAATATATGAGTTAGAAATCAAAATTTCACATGCTTTGGGTACACATTGTGATTATTTCATATAGTAATATATGAGTAAGTGCTTACTATTATTATGTTAATTTTCATATTTATCACCACACATAGTTAATACTCAATCTTTTTTCTTGTGTTTTAAAAATAATTAAGATATACTCTGTTAGAAGAATCTTATGTGTAAAATAAATGATTGACCATAGTCATCATGCTATCTAGAAGATTATACACACTATATAATTTCTTTATCCAAGAGACCCCACAAACAACATTGGCTATTTTTGTTGCCTGTGGTTACATTCCAGAGGTAGAAGGTAAGCCTCTATTGCTTATGACACTGTGCACTACAGGTACAGGACTCAGAAGACCCTAGTGGGATCAGACCTGAAATCTTTTCCCTGAGGACTAGCTTTTATAGAACCTGAAATAATATTGAAGCTGCTTAGAAAGAGAAGAAACCAATAGCCCCAACCAGCTGTGACACATATGAACTACAACAATGACTACCATGGAAAGACATCCCTTATCTTTAGGCCATTAGGACACTCATATGTTGACAGTACCTAATAACAGTCTAATTCTACTTGAGAGAAACTCTGATACTAGAAACATACCAAATCTCTCAGGACTAATGAAGTCATGGATCTGAGAGGAAAACTCCTGACCACTACTTTACTAAACTAGCATAACTCCTAATCACATTGTCTTTTAGTTAGGGTTACCATTGCTATGATAAAACACCATGACCAAAAGCAACTTGAGGAGGAAACGGCTTATTTGGCTTAAACTTCCACATCACTGTTCATCTGGGAAGGAAGTCAGGGCAGGAACTTAAGCAGAAATGAACCTGGGGGCAAGAGCAGATGCAGAGGCCATGGAGAAATACTTCTTACTTCTTTGCTTCTCATGGCTTGCTCAGCCTATATTTTTACAGAACCTGGGACCACTACCCCAGAAATAGATCCATTCACAATGGATCAGGCCCTCTCCCATCAATCACTAATTAGGAAAATGCTAACAGCTAAATGCTAATTGAGGCATTTTCTTGAGATTCCCTTTTTTGCTGATGACTCTAGGTTGTATTAAGTTGATAAAATTTGCTAGCACACATTGTAAATACCCTTGTACTCACAGATAAATGCTGCTTTCCTGTCTTATCAAAGAAGGCTCACTTTGCAGCAATTGGAAATTATCACAAACACAAAGGAATTGGTTAAATACAAAGACCAATGAACTGACCATGGGATGTCCATACCCAGTGAAAAACATACAACCCCAGAATATAAAACTTGGAGCATTTTGAAAGAAGTGAGAAAAAGATGGTAGAAAACAGAGAACCAGCATCTTTGCTGTGAAAACATGTCTTCTAAAAAAATAGGGAGGCTACAACCATGGTACCTCAACAATTTGACTACACAAAGAAGATTTGAATGTTGACAACACTAGGCATGCTATCAAGGAATAAGAAAGTCTGAAGGACCATCACTCCTAGACAAAGAACTGTAGGCAATCACAGGATGAAAGAAGGACTAATCACATGTAGGGAAGAGATCTCTAATTGATTATCCAATTTCAAGTGCTCATCCCTGAAATTATGTACATACAAGCAAAGTTAAATGCATTCATTGGCTTCTGTGTAAATATCATGCATTTGTACATATGTGTAATAATAATTATAGAAAAGGGCTATGAAATTCAGAGAGAACAAAGAGACATATATAAAAAGGGAGGGATGGAGAAAAGCAAATAACAAAGTTGTCTAATTATATTTTCATTAAAAAGCAAAAACTTATATTTACTTTTTTAATTTTTAGAGAATGCAATGTAGAATAATTATAGAAATATAATTATTTAATATAAATATAATTATAGAAATATAATTTCTTCTCTCCACTTTTCTCTTTTAAACTTCACCTATGTAACCTCTAGTCTCAGTCAGTTCATGGCCTCTTTTAATTTTATATTATATATATATATATACATACATATATATATGTATATGTATGTATATATATATGTATATATATATACATATATATATACATACATATACATATATATATGTATGTATATATATATATGTATATATATATATGTATGTATATATATATATTGCATATATACATACATGCATACATACATATATATATGTAGTAGCAATATGTGAGTGTATGTTTATATGTATATTTCAAAATATAATATTACAACCCACTCAGTCCACATATTACCTTTATATATCTGCTTTCAGGTTTGATCATTTATTATTAGATAAGCAGTTGGTGGGATCTTTCCTAGGGAAGGCTATTTCTTTAATGTGCAACATTCCTTAGTTGACTGTAGTCCTTTGTCTAGATTTGAGGACTCATAACCTTTACCTTGTCTTCATTAGCATGTCTATTAGTATGAATCTTGTTCGGGTCATGTTTAGGTAGCCATGTTGAAGATGTACTTCACAGATACAGATTTTCTGACACCTCTAGAAAACACAATACCACAGAAAACTTCTTATTCCTCTGGCTCTTACATTCTTATTTCTCCATTCTTCCCACATTGATCCCTAAATCTTAGATGTAGGACTTATGTTTTAGAAGCGTCAGTTGGGACTGGGTTCTGCAACTCTTCATTTCACTGGCTGTCATTTTCTGTAATGGTTTCTGTCTGCAACAAAAGAAAGTTTCCTTTATGAGGAATGAGAAGCACTCTCCTGTAAGTATAAGGATAACTATTTAGAATACTGTTACAAGATTATGTTGATTTAGAAATGTGATAGTTGTTAAGTTCTTCTTCAAGATTTATGCCTTCACTAGCCCTGTATAGTTGGCCAGGTTTCCCGAGCCAGGCATGATTTTCCTCATTGTTCACCAGGCCTTACATTAATTAGAATGCAATTGATAACCATCAAGGTATGCACACTATAATTGCATCTTTACAGTTATTATGCCTTGGTGGTCATTATTGAGATTCATAGATAGGAAGGACAATTGCCATTTTCCCTCCATTGGAAGATTAAATCAAGCCTCCTGGTACCATGAAAGCTACTACTTAGGGAGGAGGCTTTCTGGTTGGATCCACCTTCAGTCCTCTACATTTCCTGTGTTAAGCAAGTACTCTCTCAACTGAGATATAGCTCATCTTATTTTTTGATCAATTAATGAAGAAAAACCTCTATTGTATATAAAATTAATTCCAAAGATTGAATAAACTAGCTTTGGTTCAAACATAAAATGTAAATCTGAAATACACAATAGTTTCATGTATAGAGTTGAGAATCATTCTCGAGAGATCTCATATACAATAAATATTACAAATTTAAATGTCTGAAAACTTAAACACTTCTGGTCCTATAGCATTTAGATTCAAGGTACTCACCTGCAAATATTTATACATAAAGTTAGTTTCTTCAGTATTATTTACAAATCAAATTAATAGAAACAAAAATATTTTAACTCAAAGGAAAGTATAATAATTTTATTATAAATCTCTGTGACATATGAAGTTATGAACAGCTTTTTCTTTTCTTATGCAGTGGTACTATTTTATGAGATAGTATACTTACTAATAGAAACTGCATTCGATGTCAAAAATAAAATGTCCAAATTCAAGAAAAATAATTTTACATTGATGTCTCTAGTCTCAAACTCTTTTTAGTTTTTTTTCTTGGAAATGACTATGTACATAATTAAGTTTTGCCTTCTGCTAATTTTATGAATTTACTATTTTTCACGGGTACTTGGTAGAGATACTGTGATACACATTTTAAGGTTTAGACTGCATCTATGCCATGTTTGTACTTTTCTCTGGTTTACTGAAGTATCATTTACATAATTAACATCACAAACAAAATCATATACTTACATACTCCCACTCTAAAATATTTGAAATATGGAAAGGACTTGTATTTGAATAACATAAATTATTAGACATAAGGAAAGATCAGCTAATTCATTTTGAGCTTTAATGAGCCATTTAAAATCAAAGTCAAACCAGGAGAGCATGGCTCACCAAATAAACTAACAGGGCTCAAATGGGTTCACAGAGATTGAAGCAGCAAACATAGGGCCTGTATGTGTATGTATTGTGGATGTTCACTCGTTATTTTGCAGTACTGCTAACAACGGGAGCTGGTGCATCTCTGATTCTTTTGCCTGCTCTTGAGACCCTTTTTCTTTTACTGAGTTGCATTGTCCTACCTTGATATGAGGGCTTTCCTCTTATCTTATTGTATCTTGTTTTGCCCTATTTGGCTGTCATCTCTTGGAGGCTTACTCTTTTTTGAAGAGGAAATGGAGGAAGAACGGATCTGGAGAAGAGGAGAGGTTGAACAGAGTTAGGAGTAGAAGGAAGGGAAACTATAGTTGGGATGTATTGTATAGGTGAAGAATCTGGTTTCAATTGAAAAAAAGAGAGAAAAATAAATAAAGATGAAGTCTGGTTTGAAGTGTTTTATCATGTTCTTTGGATGAATGACTTAACTTAAGCTCTCTTTGGCTGCTATCTTTCAACTGTCCTCAAGGCAGTCCACTCACTAATTTATGAAGTAATTGCAATTCAACTAGTCTTTTCAGACAGTTTACTGTTCTAAACTAATGCAAATAAGTGAACAGTCTGGAATATGTAGTGTTTCCTATTTTCCTAGCCCTATGTGGAAATCAATAATCTTTACCTACCTACCTTTCATCAATTTTCTGTTTAATCTGAAATCCAAGAGACATGCTGGTCATTAATTATAAGAATTGGATAGCCACATAACAAAACATAAGAGTGCATAGCAGTGTCTCAAAGTTTTGTGAAATAAAAAGGTTACGGGATAAAGAATTGGAGAAAATTGATTACTGGTAATGTGCTTGCTATGCAAGTATAAAGACTAAATTTGTATCCTTAGAACCCATTTAAAACCTGGGAACAGAAAAGCTTGTGTGTAAGCCCACTGTTAATATTAGATACAGACAGAGCTCCACAGATCTCTGGCTAGCCAGCCTAAGAACTTTCTAAAAAAAAATTGATGGTAAATGATGTACAAAAAATGACACTTGACATAACCTCTTACATACATGCATGGGCAACAATATACACATAAGTGTGCTTACACCCCAAAAGTATATATGTACGGGTATACAGAGTTACCAGGCATATACAGACACACAGAGACAACACACACACACACACACACACACACACACACACACACGCACACACACACCATTGAATTAATCTATCCAGGAATAATAATATCATACAGGGAATTTCCAATGGAGCATGTATCTTACCAGGTTTTCCAGTATTTTTGCAGGCCCCCACAGTACCTACTGTCACTCCAATACTGTTCTAGATTGTGATAGTAAAATACACAGATGAGATACAATGCTACAAAACAAACCTGGAAGCAACTACTCATTTTATAAAAGCTGGATGATTTGGATAAATTTAGTTATATGGTAAATTGGCATATTTGAAGTCAAGCATAGGTGTGTCTATCCCACAATTAAACTATGCAGTATTAATTCTGCTGCTTTCCTGGCCAGATTATAATATCACTTAAAATTTAAAATTTCAAATAAGAGACAAGATGAAGGTGATATAAGTCAGGCCGAGCACACTGACATTCAATGTATAGAGTTTGCTACTAGCAGCTAAGAGAGAATCTTTCTATCTCTTGCCTCACTTTAAGAGAGGGATTTTATGCTCCTCTCAGCACAGAACACTTTATATTCCAAAGGAAGAGTCTTTGGGAAGAATCATCGCTAGGACTTGAGTACACATCTTGGAACTCCCTTCATAGAACAAAACTACCTTTGTCTTTTGTAATTTCTTGTGGATTTTCTCATTGCCTTCTCCCAACAAGCTGTTTCTCCTAGGAATGTATTGATTTAATTGGATCTTTCAGTTGTGTCTGGGAAGCACTATGAATAGCAATAAGGTTTTTATAAAGAATATGACTTAATTTCAAGAAGAAATGCTGATACAAGGAGGCAGATTCATTAAACTGCCTGGCTGATCAATGTACACCATTTCAATGAGCTGAAGCTAGCCTGAGACCTAAATAGATTTTTCTCATTGGTTGTTCAATATATTATTTAAAAAATATCTTCTTATATATTATGACAGATGAATGAAAAGCATCCTAATATCAATTCAGCGATTTGTGGAGAGACAAAACACAATCATACAAGTGCTGCTTCAGCCGAACACTTCCCATGATGGAGATTTCTGCGTGTAAACAGAAATAAAGTATGTTCCATGTCTTCCTTGGTAACAACTATGGTAGAAAATGAATGCCTTATGATAAAGCAGCAATTTTCCTTTTTTTTTTTTCCAGAGCACAGAAAGCTCACTAAATTCAGCTGGTAACATGATATTGGTGCCATTGAAATTACTGTTTGTAAGAAAAATCTACAAGAGCAGTGTCTTTATTAAAGAATTTGCAGGGCTTTGCTGCTTGTCTTGGAAACATGCTTTTTCTGAGACTTTCTCGCTTTAAGCACCAGGCATCAGTTGCGTAGTTTATTGGTTAGTTCTAAATCTCCTGGGAGTTGTCATAATAAGCAATAGCCAACCCTGGTCTAAGTAGCCCAATTAGGGTTAACAGGGAAACTTTTTGTCTCATAGGACAATCAGGCAAAGTACAGTAACTTGGCCAGGCATTTCTAGTGCAGTGTTAGTGGAGAGTCATGGCTATAGGTCTGAGTATTTTTTATTTTAGCCCATTTAAGATAGCAGTTTTACAACTGTGGGTATACATTTTTAAAGCATTCTAGTTTAATATATCAATGATTATAATCTAATTTTCCTCTTACCTGATGTCCTAACCTTCTGTGAGAAGACACATATATCAGAATTTTATTCACAAATACAAAAACAATCAAGGTAATAACATGATCATACTAACAGCAAAAATAATTGAATATAATTTTGTCTAATATAATGTTTAATTAAGATAGAATTTCCCTGTATTTTTTTCTCTCTGAACTATTATCTCCAAAGAGGAATTAGAAATAGCAAGAATACAATGTCTATTACAAACAGTACTTGTATTTATGAGAAAAACCAGAGCATATGGTCTCATGTCCCTCAGTGAACATATCCGTGATTGCCCTAGCTCTAGCATTCCAACACACTTTATTGCACTTTCCTGATGAGTTGCCTTGAATAATTGAACTATTAAAGATAGGATAGAATTGCTTCTCAGGAACATAAATATTTTATGGTACCCTAGATTCATTATACCATGACATGGTGTATGCACAGACCAAGGAAGTAATTAAGGAACACTTTATTACAAAGTTTAAAAGGAAGAATAACAGACAATATAGGCAGCAACAGTCCAGTCAACTATAGGCAAAAAAAAAAAAAAAAGAAACCCCACAAAAATCCAAAGACAACAACTACAATAAAAACAAAAAGAACAAACCAGGAAGTATAGATAAAGTGAATAGGAAAGTGCACCAGAATAACTCAGGATATATGGGTAAAATGTCAATTTTGGATTTGATGGGCAAACATTGTGCTAAGATTTGTGTGATATAACATCATTCAACTTACTGATATGGATAGGAGAAATTTCACAAGGCCTCACCCATATAGACCTACAGAGAACCAACAACTGCTAAGAGGAAGAATTCATTTTCTTTAGGGAACAGTTGCCCAATCCTAAGTGGTCAGCCATAAACATATGTTCATTAGAGCAACATTATATAGATGCACTAGGATCTCTCTTCCTCTCTTTGCGTGTGGGGGTTGTGTGTCTGTACGTCTGCCTATCTCTCAGTCTTTGTCATTTTCTATTTTGTTATCTCTGTCTCTCTCTCTTTGACTCATCGTGTGTGTGTGTGTGTGTGTGTGTTTGTGTAAACAACTCCAATTTCACCAGTATTATTTTTTTATTTTTAGCATTAAAATTTATGTTTTAATCCCATGCAAACTCTGGGAAGTTTATTACCCTAACAAATCTCTTACTATGCCTGACTTGTAGAAAAATGCTTAAAGGGCATTAACAAGAACCAGCCACTAAGCCCAGGATTTCAGATTAAAAGAGAATTTTCTACAACATCAGAAAGAAATGTAACCTCAATTAAAAGTCAACTATAGCCAATGTGCTTAATGTCTTCCCCCACTGAGATGGAAGGAGCACAAAGAATTCAGAAGCAAAGTTGAAGTCTAAAGATGCCATTTAGAGATACATAATAATACAGTGACATTTACTGCATCAAATTGTCAATACCACAAACCCCACTTGAATTTTCTTCAACTGTAAGAGAATTTACCAACAGTATATGGTACAAAGTTGATGAATGCCATTGGGCTTGCTTTCATTTATTTATCTATTTTAATTTACCCATAGTAATTAACAATAACATGACCTTACTCTCCTCTTCTTCCATCCATTCTCCCTTGTCCTGGCCAATAATCTTTCATAGCCTCTTTTTCCTTAACAGTTATTTGTGCGTGTGTGTGTGTGTGTGTGTGTGTGTGTGTGTGTGTGTGTACACAACTATATAAATACAACCTGTTGAGGTTACTTTTGTTGTTTGTGTATGTAGTGTTTAGAACTACTACTTTGTATTGTACAACTGATCAGGTGCTTCATCCTTGTGAGAGCCTAATTCTCCTTCTACAAGCACTCATTACTAGCCTGTAATTTTTCATCTAGGGGAAAGGCCATGTGAAATTTCCCCATTACACATTAAACTTGTCCATTGGCATTGCCACTATTCTCGTCTTCTGTATGCAGCCATTTTTTAGGAGAGACTTTTCCATAGAACACTTCCCGGTATTCTGGCTCTTACAATATTTCTAAATCATCTTTGGCATTGTTCCCTGAGCTGTAACTGCCGGAACTGGGATATATATACCGCTGAAGGTAGAATGCCCATCACTCATTGTTCTCTGTGTTGTGCCCAGTTGTGGTTTTCTGTGATGGTTTCCATTTGCTGGAAGACAGGCTACTTTCATGTGTGTGTGTGTGTGTGTGTGTGTGTGTGTGTGTGTGTGTGTGTGTGTTGGTGGGAGTGGGCATCTATATTTATCTGTAGATATAAGGATAAGGTTTAGAATGTTAGTGGGTAATTATGCTGGCCTAGCAAGGTGGAAGACGTAGATTATTTTTGTAAAACCACGAACTCTACAGCCCTTTGAAACAGGCTCGATTTCTAGTACCAGACATAAATTTTTTTTCTGTAGAGTGAACCTTAAGTCAAATTAGACAGTCATCAGCAACTACCAACATGTGGATACCACAGCACCTTCACAGATATGGTATCGTGCTTGTTATCATAGCATAGGATGGTTGCTGCAGCTCAGTAAGACTGTTTAATAGCTTCCCTTCCTTGGAAGCTTGTATAGTATTTCTAGTACCTCATGTGATAGATCACAGGGCAGAATCTTCCAGGTCATATTCAACACAAATTGACCAAGTCCTATGTTCTAAGTGTCTTCAGATATAAGCACCAAATCTCAATCCCCGAGAGTCAACCATGGGCTGCGTCTATAGTATATATTGTTTTATTGTGTTTTGAGTCACTTGGGTTACCTTGACAAACTATTTGAAAGGTGCTTTCTAATGTGTAGTTTTTACAGTTTTATTAGTATATGGTTCTTGTGGGGAAGCAATGTCAGCCCAAGTGGTTTGACTTCCTTTAAGATTTATGTGTGTGTGGCCCCTTTGAACATTCCCCCAAGGAGGGTAGTGAGAGGTATGTAAAGTAAATAAGTAAAAATAAATAAATAAATAATGGTGTGTGTGTATATGTGATTTTGGGTAAATATAAGATAATATTATTTCTTGAGGCTTTAATAACTCCACACTGGACTTTTTTTGTATATCATCTGTCTTCATTTTTATAAAATGATATCTCTTCATCCTTATTTGTAGGTCATTCCTATTTCCCCATTTCCCACTCTATATCACCTATATTTTGCTATTTTCTTTTTAACCTCACTCCCACAGTCCCACAGAATAATTTCATTATTTCTGTGGTTCCTTTCATATTGATTCCATCTGTTGTGGCTACATTCTTCTTTTCAGGCTTATTGTTTTTTATTCCATAAAATATAAAATCAATATATGTTGGTATAAATATCTTCAGACAACAGAATATAATTGGTTAACTCCAACTTAATTTTTTTCCATTAAAAGGGCCTGTTTTATTACTTTTGTCAAAGAAAATAGTTATGTATAATCCATGACCAAAGTTGAGAACACATTAAAAACATGAACACTATGCACAAAGACTTGTGGATGTCTTTGAAAATGTACTTTACAGAACTAGAAGACCCCCATTACAGTCTTTGATTATTCTCAGTATGTTCCTATAAGCATGTCTGATCAACACCAAAGACTCTGTTTTGATTTCTGTTCAAAACACAGATTAGTCAATTGACAGCCTTAATGAAATTTAAGTTCAAACTTTCTCCTCATGGAAGCGAAAAGATGACTTTACTTAGAGATGTTATTGATAAAGCTACACTAAGATGAACAGTAAGAGTAGTGTTGGTGATTTATCAGGTTACCCTTCCTTAAGTTTATTATTTCTGAGTGATATCATAACTAAAACTACTCACAGGGGGCCTCAAAGAGTATCCAGAATTTACATATCCAGAAAAAGGATAAGTATGTAACCTAGGAGAACAATTGAACTGATTCCCAATTAAAGAGTGATAAGGGAAGTTAATGCTATGATCATGTATCTTGGATTCAAATATAAGCAGTCTAATAGCAGTGGGCTTGTCTTGTGAGCTGAATTTTCCTCTACTCTCCAATTTGCAGCAGTACAATTGTACAATGTACAGTTGCTGAGTAAATACATTCTCCTTGTCTTATTCCCTATAATTAAGTCATGTTGTTAGGCCAATTGACTTGGTGACCAGAGATAGCAGATGCTTTGGCATTACACTGAAAAAGAAAGGAATTTCATTATAAAACTGATAAAAACTGGTATTATTATGTGAAAGTTTCTCTTTGGCTCTTGTTGTCTTGATTGAAAGAATTCAGTCAAGAGGCATGGTTAGTTTAAGTTGAAACATTTTTACAGAAAAAAAATTAAGCAGGGAGACCCAGTATGTGGGTAATAACAGTACATCAAATTATATGTTGTGTCTTAATCCTTAAGGTTTACGAATAGTTATGAAATTGGAGGCATATTCACAGTGCTCAGAGAACCTCCTAACATTCAAATAATGGTTGACAAGATATCTTTTAGAGCATTTCTGCCTATGGAAGTCCATAAATTGGAAAGTCAAAGCTACAATATAAATTATATATGTATATGTATTATATATACACATACACACACATATATATACATATATATATATATGTATATATGTGTGTGTGTGCCTTTTAATTAATTTGAGGATGGGTTTGTTAATCTTATTGTTTTCAAAGAACCAACTTTTTGTTTAATTGATCCTTTATATTGTTTTTGTTTGTTTCTATTTTTAACTAATTTAAGACCTGAATTTTATTATTTCTTGTCTTCTTCTCATGAGTATAATTCCTCCTTTGTTTATGTTCTAGAGCTTTCTAGTGTGTAGTGTTATATTAGCAGTATGAAATCTATCCACTTTTTTCAAATCAAAACTCATCAGAAAAAAAAATAGAGGAATACAGTATATACTCACCAAAAGAAAAAATCCACCAAGTGGACATTGCAATACTTAAAGCCTGAGCCCCAAGCACAAGGTCACCCAAGTTCACAATAGAACTTAAAAAAAAGTTCACTATACAGCTTAAATCACATGTTCACTTTCACACACTGATAGTGGAGACTTCAATATTCTATTCTCACCAGTGTACACATCATTCAGACAGAGATGAAACAGAGTAATACTGAACCTAATTGACATTATAAACCAAACGGGTCTAACAGAACCAAACCATTTCACCCATGCATAACAGATATACCTTCTTCTTATCACCTCATGGAACTTTCTCCAAAATTGATGGCATACTCAGAAACAAAACGAGGCTCAGCAAATGCAAAAACACTAAAATAAGCCTCTGTATCCTTTCAGACCACTATGTATTAAAGCTGAATATCAGCAATAATAGAAACAATGGAAAGCCTAAAACCTCAAAGAAATTAAATGAATGAAAAATGGATCAAAACAAATTCAAGGCTTCTTTAGATTCAAATGAAATAAATACAGAAGATACTCAAACTTATAAGACATAATGAAGGCTGTTCATAGCACTAAGTGCCTATATTTTAAAAAGTGGAGAGATTTCTTACTACTAACATAACATAGCATACTAGAAAGCTATAGAATAAAAAGAAAGATAAATAATACCCATAAGAAGAAGACAAGAAATAATGAAACTCAGGCCTCAATATCAATAAAATAGAAACAAACAAACAACTACATCCAAAAAACAATATAAATAATCAATTAAACAAAAAGATGGTTCTTTGGAAACAATCAATAAGGTTGTCAAACCTATTCTCAAAATAAAGACAGAGAAAGAATAAAGCTACTATAAACATAGTTGAAACAAGTATCTTTGTGAAATGGTGGAACATTTTGGTGGGTTAATTTTGGTGTGTTAATTGCTGAGTCTTTAGGTAGAACTATTCTATGTTTTCTAAGAAAGCTCCAAAATAACTTCCAGACAGGTTGTGCAAGTTTACAATCTCAGCAATGAAAGAGTGTTCCCCTTGTTCTCCTTGTTCAACATACTAGGTAGCATGTGCTACCACTTGAGTTTTTGATCTTAGTCATTTTGACAGGTGTAAGATGGAATCTGAGTTGTTTTCATTTACATTTCCCTGATGACTGATGACTTCGAACATGTCTTTAAGTGCTTCTCGGCCATTTGAGATTTTGCTGTTGAGAATTCTCTGTATAGCTCAGTGCCCCACTTTTTAATTGGGTTATTTGGGTTGTTGGTATTTAACTTCTTTAGTTCTTTATACATTTTAAATATTAGCCCTTTGTCAGATGTAGGGTTGGTGACGATCCTTTCCCAATTTGTTGGCTGCTCTTTTGTCTTATTGACAGTGTCCTTTGCCTTTCGAAAGCTTTGCAGTTTCATGAGGTCCCATTTCATCAATCATTGATCTTAAAGCCTGAGTCACTGCTGTTCTGTTCAAGAAATTCTCTTTTACCAATGCATTCAAGAGTATTTCCCACTTTCTCTTTATGAGATTTAGTATATCCAGTTTTATTGAGGTCCTTGATCCACTTGGACTTGAATTCTGTGCACGGTGATAGATAAAAATCTATTTTCATTCTTCTACATATAGACATCCAGTTAGACCAGCACCAGTTGTTGAAGATGCTTTCTTTTTTTGTATGGTTTTAGCTTCTTTATCAAAATAAGGTGTCCATAGGTGTCTTCAATTCGATTCATTAATCAACAAATCTGTTTCTATGTTTCTATACCAATACCATGCAGTTTTTTATCACTATTGTTCTGTAGCCAGAAATTGGAAACAACCTATAAGTACCTCTACTGAAGAATGGATAAAGAAAATGTCATTTAACTACACAGTGCAATACTATTCAGCTATGAAAAACAAGACATTAATTTTGTAGGCAAATCAATGGATTTTGAGAATATCATCTTAAGTGAGGTAACCCAGCCCCAAAAGGACATACATCATATGTACTTACTAATAAGTGGATATTAGTCATAAAATACAGAATGCCCTTTCTATACTTTACAGACACAAGGAAGCTAGAATGGTCATGGACAGATGGAGGGAGGAAACTGGGTAGAGAGGAGATCTGGAGGGAGTAGGGGGCTCTGCACCAGGTGTGCATAGGGGGGCACCTGAGATGTTCAGATGGCCATGAGAATGAATGGAAATTGGAAATTGAAAGGGGTGGGGAGGTAGGGGGTATCCCCATGAAGAGACTGTGATCTGAAATAGGGGAGATATCCAAGAGTCATCTTTTGTGTGTCCTTACTGTGACTCACAGCCTTGGGGATATGGAGCCTAGGTAGGCTACCTCCTCTGCCCAGGCAGGAACCTTGGTGGAGCCGTGGGGACACCAACCCACCCATAGTACTTTTAACCCAAAATTTATCCTGTCTACAAGAAATGCAAAGATTGGGGATGGAGAAGAGACTAAAGGAAAGGACAACCAATGATTGGCCCAACTTGAGACTCATCCCATAGACAAGCACCAATTCCTGACACTATGAGTGATACTCTTTTATACTTACAGACAGGAGTCTAGCATGGCTGTTCTCTGAGAAGCTCCACCCACCAACTGATTTATACAGAGGCAGACACACAAAGTTAAACAAGGGATGGAGGTTGGGAACTCTTATGAAAAGAATAGGAGGAAGTATTGCAGCCCCGAAGGGGTTAGGAACTTTACAGAAAGTCCAACAGAATCAACTAACCTGGGCCCTCAGGGCTCTCAGAGACTGAACCATCAACCAAATATCACACAAGAGCTGAAACTAGGTTTTCCTGCATATATATATATATATATATATATATATATATATATATATATATGAATATATGACAGAAGGCAGCTATCATCCTTGCAGCCATCTTGAGCCATATACCCTGACAAAAGACTTGATTACAATAGCCTACAACAGCTGAACACACTCTGATAACATCTTGTTTTAGATACCCAGGATTTTCCTTTGGTGTGTGAGACTTAAAGGTGTGTGACTTAAGGGTGTGACTTAGAGATCAGATTCAGAGACAAGACCTAAGGGCATGACTTAAAGGTGTGACTTAAAGGCGTGGCTTAGAAGTGAGACATATAAAAGGTGGAAGACTGGAGAACAGACAGAGTGTGATTCAATCCCAGTTTATTCTTCAGTCTCTCTTCTCTTCAAGTCCCTAGTTCAAGTTCTAGTTCCTAGCACCTAATCCTAGTTCCAGTTGCTAGTCTTTTTCCCAGTACAAGTGTCCTAATCCCTAGTTGCCTGTCTCAGTCTCAAGTGCCGACTCCAAGTGCTTAATAATTAATAATAATAATTTGTAGCTTTCTTCTGTCTCAAGTGTCTAATACTACTTTCAAGTTCTTCCTCCAAGTGCCAAGTGCCCAATACCTAATAATAATAATTTCTTCTGTCTGCCTCTCATCTTTTATATGTCTCACTTCTAAGCCATGCC
Source organism: Arvicanthis niloticus (assembly GCF_011762505.2). Lineage (NCBI taxonomy): Eukaryota > Metazoa > Chordata > Mammalia > Rodentia > Muridae > Arvicanthis > Arvicanthis niloticus. Next base: position 3,092 of record NW_023046039.1, on the reverse strand, counting down.
TTTAAGTCACGCCTTTAAGTTAGCTTAGTCTTAATTTGGGTCCCAAACTACTAGAGTGAGAGCTATCCCAAAAACTGTTGTCTGTATGAGGTAGTGTTTTTCTATCTGGGTTGGCTTGTTTGGCCTCAAACAAAAGTGGGAGAGGAAGGGTCTAGCTTCACAGAGACTTGAAGTGCTAGGGTAGGAAGATACCAGGGTCAGGGATTAGGGGCACACTGGCTAAGAGGAGAAGGGAAGGAGGAGTGGAGAAGGACTATGGGAAAGGGTGACCTGGGTAGGGGCAGTGAAACAGGATATGAATGTGAATAAGTAAAATCAAAAACAAAATGCAGAGAGATACCAAATTAACAAAATTATCAATGAAAAAGAGGCCAGAACAACAGATACCAAGAAAAGTCAGAGATTTATAAGGACATACTTAAAAACCCATCCTACACCAAATGGACAAAATTAAAAGAAACTACATAATGTCATCAATACATACCAATTAACAAAGTTAAATCAAAGTCAGTGATCTAAACAGAGCAATATTTAACTACAAAGGAGTTTCTAACCAGGAGACAATGATACCAAGATCCAAGAAGTTTCTTCAATATCTCACTTCCTGGATAAAAAAGAAGTGACACATACAAAATATAGCTATACTTTTTTTCTTCAATTAGCGGATATTTAATTATTTACCTGTTTTCAGAATGACTTTCAGTTGACAATAAAACGGTCATTTTTGTAACTTGATAATCTATGCTTAATTAGTGTTCCATAACATATATCTTTACTTCCTAACTGACATGTTCAGACCCTGAGAGTAATCCAGAATCTAAAAAAGAACAAAGAACAAAACAAAATACAATAAAAGCAGGAACAAGTATAAAAACAAAATAAGAAGCACTCCAGGTTATAGAGTTTCTTTGGATAAGATACCAATTCATAATCTTTTTTATCTAAAACCAGGCATTTTGGCAGGATTCAGAGGATCTGGTATGAAGCTCAGATTTTCAATAATTGAAGATCTAAAGTCCTAAAATGGTTCTAATTTAATCTGCCAAATGGTTTACTGTTTAAATAGTACATTAACTTTTATTTGAAGTTCTTTATATGTTTTCATTGCTATATTGAGGCTGGGATTCAGTGAATCTGTATACTCCATATCACTTTATTGTGAGAATCTATACTTGTAATTTTTGTGTTAGATTGTCATGGTCTCAATGAAACTGATTTCTGCAATTGTTAATGGACACCATGCAGTCCTGCTCAGTTTATTAGAATGTCTCAGATCTCAGGCACAGTAATTGATTTAAAGTGGATTTGTGTCCCCAAGCAGAGTCAATGAAATGCAACCCTAAATTTTTGGTCTATGGTAAGAAAATAATATGTTTCTTTGGAAACATTAGGAACTCTACAGTTTTCTGGGATCAGAAAGAAAGAAAAATACATTGGAGGATGACAGACTCCTAGGAATGAAAGGAGAAACTTGCTGATAAATTTTCAGCCGTTGAACGCAATCATACCGAAGCTCAATTACACTGTGAAATATTCATCTATTTTACCCAACAATTATAGCTTGTGGTGTTTAGAACAATATATTCTAGCAAAGTTTATAACAACCTGATGAATATATATATATATATATATATATATATATATTCACCATAGACTTTATATATATATAGTAAATATATATCCTCATAAAGTATATAATATATATATATATATATATATATATATTATATATATAAACCTTTATATACTTCATGAAAGACTTTTGTGAAAATGGTACTTGTATGATTATATAGAAATAAAAACATTTGTAAGGTTAGAAATATTCTTCAGGGGCTGGAGAGATGGCTCAGCGGTTAAGAGCACTGACTGCTCTTCCAGAGGTCCTGAGTTCAATTCCCAGCAACCACATGGTGGCTCACAACCATCTGTAATGAGATCCAATACCCTCTTCTGGTGTGTGTTTGAAGACAGCTACAGTGTACTCATATAAATAAAATAAATAAATCTTTAAAAAAAAAAAGAAATATTCTTCAAGTAGAAGTACTGTAAGACATGTTTTTAAAATAGAATATGCATAATAAAATATCAAACAACATACTCAACTACTCAACTCACAAAGACAGCCATAAAATCTCCCTTGATTTCCAGCAATACTTTTACGTAGAGTAATAATGTGTGATTTAAACTCACAGATAATGTTTACACTTATATAGTGTTATTTTTAGAGAAATGAAATACTTTATTAGATTTTAGCTTTTTAGCACTGAGGACTTAAAATGTTGTACAGCTATGACTTTGCAGACAAGTGATACAGTATCATTGTGACTCTTAAATAAAGTCCATGTAAGGAATTGTTTATTCAATAATTTTTAATAAAATTACACAATTTTGAAAAATGAAAGGAGAAAAGTATACTCACCAAGGATTTCAATTTAGAAATAATTTCAAAAGAGAAATAGCTATTGTTCCATATAAGAGATCAACAGATGGCTGTCTCTATTTTATCCTTTCTATTTCTAATTTATTTTTTTCATAAAATATATTCTGATTATGGTTTCTCCTCCCTGGTTTCTCGGAGACTTTTCTCCTCTCTCCTCTTTAGACCCACATTGCTGCTGTTAATTTGAAAGCAAGCAGGCAACTAAGGAATAATAACAAAATAAAATAAAACAATAAAATAAATAAGACTAGGGCAAATAAACAGAAGCAAAGGAGCCAAGGAAAAAGGCATAAGTAATATGTATAGGCCCAGAGACACAAAGAGATTTTCTTATACACAGGCAATCCTTAAAAACAAAAAGCCAGAAGTCATAATGTATAAGTAAAAAAATAGTAAGGATAAAAATCTGATAGAAATTATGAGATAGAGAACCCCAAAAGATACAATTGAATTTGTTTTGTGTTGGCCATCTACTCCTGGTTATAGGATCTGACCATAAGAGTTGGCTGTTTCCCCAGTGAGACTCCCTTGGAGAAAATGAACTGTCATTTGCAAGTGTTTTTTATTGGAGGACAGCTTCTAGGATAGGGATTGGGGCATGTGTTCTTTCTTCTTTCAGATTTAGGACCCCCATCTGGTGCAGACCTGAGTA
>NW_023046038.1:0-80210 GCF_011762505.2 Arvicanthis niloticus | reverse complement strand
GAGGCCAGCCTTATCTACAGAGTGAATTCCAGGGACACCATAGCTACACAAAGAAACCTTCTTGAGAAATCAAATAATAAATAAAACCAAATATATTTTTAAAAATAAAGGTCTGAATAGCCTGGGAATGTGGCTCATTAGTAAAGTATTGCCTTGCAAGCATGACTTCCTTGATTTGATTCCCAAAACTATGTTTTCAAATCAGTTTGAAGGCATGCTCTTGAGTGGGCCAAAGACAAGCAGATACCTGGGGGCTCTCTGGTCAGCTAGCTTAGCTTTACCTGGTGAGTTACAATCCAGTAGACACCTTGTCTCAGGAACAACACAAAAGGTGCATAAAATTTTTCTGGCCTTGGTACATACATACATATGCATGCTTACCCATACACATGTATGTGCACCTACACACACACACTATATAAATATATGGATGGATGGATGGATGGATGGATGGATGGATGGATGAATGATGGATGGATGGATGGATGGATGGATGGATGGTAGATGGATGGATGGGTAGATGGATGGATGGATGGATGGATGGATGGATGGATGGATGGGTAGATGGATGGATATAGAGAGAGATAGTGTAATGGTTTGTATATGCTTGGACCAGGGAGTGGCACTACTAGGAGATGTGATCTTGTTGGAGTAGGTGTGTCACTGTGGGTGTAGACTTTAATATCCTTGTCCTAGCTGCCTAGAAGTGAGCATTCTGCTAGCAGCCTTCAGATGAAGATGTAGAACTCTCAGCTTTGCCTGCACCATGCCTACCTGGACACTACCATGCTTCCCACCTTGATGAAAATAGACTGAACCTCTGAACCTCTAAGCTAGCCCTAATTAAATGCTGTCTACAAGTTGCCTTGGTGTGTTGTCTGTTCACACAGCAAAACCCTAAGACAGACAGACAGGCAGACAGACAGATGATACATAGATAGATAGATAGATAGATAGATAGATAGATAGATAGAAATAGTATAAATAGAAAATAGATAGGTCCTTAAAAGGTTTCATAGGGCAGGCAGTGGTGACTCACGCCTTTAATCCCAGCACTTGGGAGGCAGAGGCAAGCAGATTTCTGAGTTCAAGTCCAGCCTAGTCTACAGAGTGAGTTCCAGGACATCCAGGGCTACACAGAGAAACCCTGTCTGGAACCCCCCTTCCCAAAAAAATGGTTTCATAAATAGAAAAAATGTCTCAAGATAAGAATTGTCCTATACCAGCACTTAGGAGGCAGAGGCAGGCAGATTTCTGAGTTTGAGGCCAGCCTGGTCTACAGAGTGAGTTCCAGGACAGCCAGGGCTACACAGAGAAACCCTGTCTCAAAAACAAAACAAAAAAAAACAACAAAAAAAAGAGAATTGCCCTAAGAAAAAACATGCCTATATAACAGAAGACAAATTCCACATAATCATATGACTAAGCAGGCTTTTGATGCTAAACCACCAAATGATAACCATGACTTGCATTCCCTTCAAGATATAATAATATGGTGGTCTGCTTGTAATCCTTACATACTGGAGGCTACCTGGGAACCTCAGTCAGGGAAATGCCCTGATCCCAGCAATCTGGCTAGCTAGACTAGTTGATTAAGAGACCATGACTTATATAGAAGGTAGGATGTGACCAAGAGTGTCACCCCACATCAACTTCTGGCTTGCCCATGCACACAGTATAGCCACACATAGGAGAACATGCCATCATAAATATATTCAAATATCAAACACACATATGCAAGAAAGAAAGAAAGAAAGAAAGAAAGAAAGAAAGAAAGAAAGAGGGAGAGAGAGAGAGAAAGAAGAAAGAAGGGAGGGAGGAAGGAAACAAGACCAGGAAGTAGCTAGGTTGGTAGATTTTGGTCCGCAGTATCACATAAACCTAGCCCTGATGGTCTATGACTGCACTCCTAGCGCTTAGGAGGTGAAGACAGGAAGCTCAAGGTTAACGTCAGCGACCTCGCAAGGCCAAGGCCTGACCATAGAAGACTATCTCCAGTGAGATGAACAATGGTTCTCTCTCCAAAAACTGTCAGTGTATCTAGACAGTCAGTTTTACTCAGTGTAGTTCTGTAAAAATTTAAATTACATCTCCTTGGGATTTTTTTTAAAGTCGGCTTTCTTTTTTGCTTCTCAAGTGAGGGAACAAGACAAGTTTAAGAAATGAACACTGAATATTTAAAAAACTAAATGAAGAAATAAAGCAAAATTCTTTTTAGGTTTTGCCATGAAAAGGAAAGACCTTCCAAGATGTACAGGGTGTACACTGTTAACCTTTTAAAGAACATAAGTTCCATTAACTTAGACTTGACATTCAAAGTCAGCAAACGTCAGTTTCCTGGGCTTGCACCTACGGATCCCAGCAGCTTCACGAGCCTGGACTCCATGCAAAGCGTAGCTGATTAGGCCTGTCATGGCAAAGGGCAGCTGTGCGATCCGTTACCACATGCAATCCCTCAAGTTGCAAGCCGACCCCACCACTGCACACAGCAAAGGAAGTGTGGCATCTAGTGGACAGTCGGTTGCTGCACTGTCTTCCTGTGTCTCAGAAAGGCAATGTGAGAGCGGATGCGTCTGTTGTTATCTTAAACAAAGCATGTGGCATCACTATGTTAAGCTGGATTTTAAAAAACAAGTTGGCACTGAAATGAAAGCTACCTTTCGTGGAAAATAGAAATCAGAATCTCTACTTCTATGAAGTGATCCTTATCTGATGGAGCAGACCTTTTGTGAAAAATAGTGCAGCGTGAGATTCTTAAACTGTATTCATGTGAAATAAGACCCTGTTTTGCTTCAACTATTGTTTCATAAAGAAAAAAAAAAAACAAGTATATAAATGTGTTGCTTCACACTGTAAAGTTCTTTTAAAAAAAACAAGTTTCAAGTAAAAACAGAAATACTGAAAACTTGTGACTCAGACCCCTAATGTGTACATTGACTCTATTTTGAAAGACAATATTTTTAAACTGTATAATCTTAAATGCTGCAGGTAAATTCGAGGCTTTGTTGAACTTAAGCTAGTCACCAATATTTATATTCTGCACAATCCATCTTACATTCATTTGCCCCACAAAGTTGGATTTCAAAGGTCACCTTTGCCTCCTTGGTTAGTGAGCTGGGTGTTTAGGCAAACCTGTAAGGATGTGACGTGGCATGTTCTGAAGTGGAGCAATTCAGCTCTATGCACTGAGAAGTTCTCCAGCCGCCAGATTACATTATAGAGCACGGTCGCTCTTCTCTAAACTGTCCGTGTGATACTGTGTTCCCAGTGTGTTTATAGGTGTCCATATGTGTTGATAACATAGGCCTTTTGGAGCTAGGAAACGCTGGAGAACATCTGTGAACTTCAGCCTGTGGTCTGAAAGGTTTGGCTTTATACATCCTGAGAGAATGACAGAAACCTGTACTCACTGTGGTCTGGTCCCTCTAGTGGACATCAATAACACTGTAAGTTAAAACTCTTACCCAAAATCCAGTGGTCAGCCAAAGCAGAGTTCAGACTAAATTCAGCATGGTCCTAGGCATGTATTAATCTCAATTCGTACTTAACTCAGTACTTGCTATTTAAAATGTGGGTAAAATAATAATTACTAAGTACATAAAATTGCATACTCCAAAGTCAATACTCCATTGATTATAAAATATAAAAAATAGGAAATTTATCTGGAAACTTTCTGGTTTGGTTTTTTTTTTAATCAGAAACATGGTCACCCAGGCCATTCTCAGACTTGCAACGTACCAAAGGATGAGCTCGCACTTCCTTATGTCTCCAACTTCCAGTAAGTGAGCTCTCTCTCTCTCTCTCTCTCTCTCTCTCTCTCTCTCTCTCTCTCCCTCCCTCCCTCCCTCCTTCCCTCCCTCTCTCTTTCTCTGTCTGTGTGTGTGTCTGTCTATCTGCCTTTCTGTCTCTGTCTACCTATCTATCTATCTCTCTCTCTCTCTCTCTCTCCCTCCCTCCTTCCCTTCCTCCCTCCCTCCCTCTCTCTTTCTCTGTGTGTGTGTGTCTGTCTATCTGCCTTTCTGTCTCTATCTCTGTCTCTGTCTACCTATCTCTCTCTCTCTCTCTCTCTCTCTCTCTCTCTCTCTCTCTTTCTCCCTCACTCCTGTGTGTGTGTGTTTCTGTCTCTTTCTCCTCCCTCTCTCTCCTCACTGTTTTTGTTTGTTTGTTTGTCTGTTTGTTTTATTTGTTTTTTAAGACAGGGTCTCCACCAAGTTTGTATCTCAGATCAGTTCTGTATAGTGTGATCTAGTATTTAGTTTTCAGTGCTGTTGATGTGATCTGTACATGTTGCTTGCACTGTATTACTTGAAGTGTGAATGTCAATACATGATCCTATGTTTCTTATATACAATTCTACTCTACATTCTTCCTGCTTGTGCTATAACATCTTGTTTCCACTTCAAGTAGATTGTTTACACTTAATTCCATAAAGCTTTTATAAATTTGGGGACACCTTTCTACTTTCTAAAAGATGCCTTAGTTAAACGTTCTAAAATTGTTATTGATCTGTTTATAATTGTGTTTATGAGTGTTTGTGTGTGGTGTGTGTGTGTGGGGGGGTGGCATATGTGCCACAGTGCAGACATATAGACATCAGAGGACAACTACCTGTTATCGGTTCCCTCCTTCTATGTTTATAAAGCTTTCTAAAATAATTCAGGCTTTTACTGGTTAAATCATTTTACTCGTTCTTGATCTTAAATTTTTGCAGATGCTTGCTTAAAGCACATGCAATGGTATTTCTTTTCTTTCTTTCTTTTTTTTCTTTTAGGGTTTATTTGTTTTATATATGTGAGTACACTATCACCGTCTTCAGACACACACCAGAAGAGGGCATCAGATCCCATCACAGATGGTTGTGAGACACCATGTGGTTACTGGGATTGGAACTTTGGACCTCTGGCAGAGCAGTCAGTGCTCTTCACCACTGAACCATCTCTCAAGCCCAGCAATGGTATTTCTTAAAAACCTTTCTCATACAATTTCTCCTTAGTGCACTGTCTTTCCCCTGCACCTTCCTGGAATAAATAAAAGAATGAGAAAACGGAATAGGAATCATTAACAGATTTTTTAATTACTCTTTTAAAAATATTTTACATTTATTTACTTGTGCTGCAGCACACACATAGAGGTCAGAGAACAGCTCTGGGCTCTCTCCTTCCATCCCGTGAGTCCCAGGGCTCAAATACAGGTTGTGAGTCTTGGTTCCAAGTGCCTTCCTTACCTACTGAACAATCCCTCTTGATTCTTTAGTGGATTTTTTATTTAATACTTGAGTATAATAAAACATTCTGGGTTTTTGTTGTAACTTTGGTTTGTTTTCTTGAGAACAGGTCTTATAACCCAGGCTGACCTGGATTGACCCTGTTGTCTCCAGTACCCAAAGGCTAGCAATTACAGGTATGCCCATAATCTATAATTTATAGCTTGTATTTTTACTATTCACAAAAATATAAAGAAAATGGCTGGGCGGTGGTGGCACACGCCTTTAATCCCAGCACTTGAGAGGCAGAGGCAGGTGGATTTCTGAGTTCGAGGCCAGCCTGGTCTACAGAGTGAATTCCAGGACAGCCAGGGCTACACAGAGAAACCCTGTCTCGAAAAACCAAAAAAAAAAAAAAGAGAGAAAGAAATAAAAGAATAGGAATTTCATTTACTATAAAGTTTAGAGATATTTAGAGTTACATCAGATCCTACCTAAAATATTTTTGGCTAATCTTTTCCATGATTCCTTACCAAAACTGAAAGAAAAAAAAAAAAAAAGCGAAGAAGGATTTCTGATGGTTTCAAATTTTCTAAATATCTAATCTGCTTTTTAAAGGCCATTGAAGGGAGACAACCACCCCAGAACTAAGAATGTTGACTCATAAGACCACACCTTAAAAAACTAATTATAGTGAGAAATGCCTGCCATCATGGGATTTTAGAAAGATCTCCTTCAGAAAGCAAAAACACTTTTCCAAAAATCACTTCAAGAGAACAAAGGAGACTGGGAATACAGGTCAGTGTCTAGGGAGCTCACTTGTCAAATTCAATCCCAAGCAAAAAGAAAGTGACTATTAATCTCAGCACTTGGGAGGCAGAGGCAGGCAGATTTCTGAGTTTGAGGCCAGCCTGGTCTACAGAGTGAGTTCCAGGACAGCCAGGGCTACACAGAGAAACCCTGTCTCAAAAAAAAAAAAAAAAAAAAAAAATCAGAAAGATTTCATTGTAATGACTATAAAAAAAATAACACAAATGTACACTTGCAAGAGATAATACCCTCTGGAGTTGGGAAAGTGTTCATGAACCTTGTCTTCGCACCCAGAAGGCTGTAGCAGGAGGATACTGAGCTCAAAGCCAGTTTGTGCTACAACAGAGACCCTGACTCAAAAAAATTGAAAAAACAAACAAGCAAGCAAAATACATTAATCAGCAAAAAAAAAAAAAAAAAAAAAAAATTAAAACAGTTAACAGAAGGTGAAGGCTTGGCTCTATGGATGGACAGTTACCTAGCATACTGGGTCTTTAGGTTTGATCCCACGCAAAAAAATAACAATAACAACAACAAAAATAATAAAATGCAACCATCCCTCACACACACCAAAGAGAATGAAGCTTTAAATCTATTTCTGTTCTAGTAGAAAAGACTCAGAAAATGCCTTCCTGCAGGCTCAACAGGTCATTCAGAATTAAAATGAAGGAAAATTCCAAGACACTGGATCAACCTGTAACAAAAATAGTGTATTAAATCCAACAGTTTTGGGCTGGAGCGATGGCTCAGTGGTAAGAGCACTGACTGCACTTCCAGAGGTCCTGAGTTCAAATCCCAGCAAACCACACGGTGGCTCACAACCATCTGTATTGAGATCTGACGCCCTCTTCTGGTGTGTCTGAGGACAGCTACAGTGTACTCATATATAATAAACAAATAAATCTTTTAAAAAAAATCAAACAGATTCATTTACTTGCTGTTTTAAAACCTTCTTTTTCCACCTTAAAGCAGTAAAAACCCTTCAAGGCTTTCCAAGATGTAGGATTAACCAGAGGATATACCTTCTTTTTAAAAAGCTTGCATATGTAAAACTTTGGAAGTTCCTCAAATCTGAATGAGTTAAAAAAAATAAATAAGAGGTTCAGAGTTTACAAATGTATCATTCTTGAGTGGTACTTAACACAGATTAGCTGTATCAATTGAAGTCTAGTATTTATTGAAGTTACTGTGGTGATCTGGGTAGAAAGAGGTTCATAGATTTAAATGCTTGGTCACCAGGGAATGGCTACTAGGTGTGGCCTTGTTGAAGGAAGTGTGTCACAGGGGTGGGCTGGACGCTTTGAAGTTCCAAAGGCTCAAGCCAGACCCACTCTCTCTCTCACTTTCTGCTGCACGCAGACCAAGACATAGAAGGCTTGGCTTTATCTCCAGCACCATGTCTGCTTGTGTGCCACCATGTACAGTAGGAATACTGTGACAATGGACTCAACCTCTGAATTGTAAGTCAGCCCAAATTAAATGTTTTTCTTTATAAGAGTTGCGGTGGTCATGGCTCTTCACAGGAAGAAAAACCTGAGTATGAGTCAAAGGAATAGAGTCGGTAAGCAGCCTTCCTTCCTCCAAGGTCTCTGCTTCACTCCCCACCCCCATATTCCTGCCTTGGCTTCCTGGAAAGATGCACTTTAGAGAAGACAGGAGCATCAGAAATGAAATTTCACACCAGCTTGGGCTGTTATGACTTTGTTTCAAATATATATTTAAATTTTGCTTCACAGGTTTTTCACACTTCCTTTTTGTTTGTTTTTGTTTTGAGACAGGCTCACTTTAAGTAGTCCTAACTACTTGAAACTCACTTTGGCCTTGAACTCAAAGATCCACCTGCCTCTGCCTCCAGAGTCACCTCTGGATCAGAGGTGTGCACTTCTACCCAGACAAAATTTCTGCAGTAAAGCTCAGGCGGTAGCATTTTTGTTGTTGTTATAGCAGTTGTTTTGATACTATGTAGCCCTGACTGGCCTACAGGTGGCTGGCTATTTCTTTTGCATATCTCCAGATCAAAGTAAGTACTTTTAAAGTTGTTCAAGTTACAGTGCAATTTGCCAACAACTTTACTACCAATCATAGAAAATTTTGGACATCAACAACAAGTCTATAAAGTGCTTTGTTTTTCTTTATAGAACAAAAGCAGCAGATCCTATCAGCAGCCCACTCATTCCAATCTCTACTACGGTCTCTTCACCTTCCTAGAGTGAGAACAGCAGAGCAGGCATGAGTCACCTTAGCCAACACCTGCAAGTGGCAGGGCCCCCCAATACTAATTCTAATTCCATGAAGATTTTATCTCAGGTGTGTTTCTACACCTTTAATGATCCCACCTTAAAAACTAAATGTGCCATAGATCAGAAAAACACAATTGTTTTTACAGAAAAGGGAGCAAAAGAGGAATTATCCTTTTCACAAGGCAGAATAAAGCTCTGTACAAAAAAGTCTTTCCAGTCAACTGAAGACATGCACACACACGCACACACACTCACACACATGCACACACATACACACACATACAAAAACACAGGCACACATGCATGCACACGCACACACACATGTGTGTGGCACCCAGCAGCCTATCCTCTGGTCTATCATCTTAGTCTAGATGTCAGTTGTCTTAAAGCACCACCTGCATTACTCGAGGCAAGGCTTACTGCTGCTGCTACTGAGTTCTGAGAAATAAGGGAACCAGCCTGGATTTGCAGGGATAGAAAAAAAAAAAAAAAAAAAAAAAAAAAAAAAAAAAAAAAAAACTTTACAACTGTAAATCTAACCTGGCACTGAATTTAAAAGGTAAAATAAGGTAAATCACTTTAAGGCCAGTCTAGATTACATAAATTTGAGGCTAATCTGGGGTACAAGAAATGTTGCCTTAAAAAAAATCTCTTTTTTAAAAAATAACATTTTGGTTAGGGTGAGATAGATGAGGATTGCTGGACCAAATATCGGCTGCCCTCTAATCAATAAGCCTTAGTGAATATCAGGTAACCACAGGATCCTTGCCCTCTAGACAGGCGTAACCATGGCATCCCTTTTGATTGCTTCTCATTACAGATCATATTTGGTTGCTAGAAGCATCTCTATGCAAGTGGAATGTACACAGCATCCTCGGAGTCTGGTGGTTTCCTCTCACCACTTCCATCATCAAAGTCAGGGGTTTCACTCAAGCTGAGGCAGAAGGGATGATGTGAATTCAATGCCATCTGTGCTACACAGTGAGTAATAGACTGGCCTGGGTGTAATCCAGAAGAGGAGGAAGAGGAAGAAGAGGAGGAGGAGGAAGAGGGAGAGAAGGAGGAAGAGAAGGAAAAGAGAACGAGGAGGAAGGAGAAGAATGTAACCTCTAAAAAAAAGAAGAAAAAGAAGAGAAAGGAAGAGGAGGAGCAGGAGGATGTAATCTCTAAAAAGAAGAAGAGGAAGAAGGGGGGGGGGGCTGGAAAGATAGCCCAGTAGTTAAGAACAGTTGCTACTCTTAAAGAGGCCCCAGGTTGGGTTCTCAGTAAGTACCCACATGTGGCTCACAACCATCCATAACTCCAGTTCAAAGAAATCTAGCCTCCATTTGGTCTGCTCTAGAGATAAAGCCAGTCCTCTTCCTGTAACTCCTCACAGAGGGGTAAGGGGGGCACAGGGCAGGTCCTGATACTGAGCTTGAAGCAAAAAAGAAAAAGAAAAAAAAAAAAAAGGGCACATGCACATGAACTGGGTGTGGTCTCTGGAGACCCTGGAACCAAGTCTTTGAGGCTCTGAGAGGAAGGGGTCTTGTTGCACCCCACTCTTAGGATGGAAGCCAGTGGCCTCAGCAACAGATGGCGGGTCAAAGCCAGGTGAGACCTCCTTGTCTTGGCAAGAGGCAGGGTGTTGAGTTTCTCCTGGTTGCATCCAGAAGAACCTGGTGGAGGCCTCGTGGCTAGATTCTCCCTAGTCTTGTAAACAGTTTGAGGTTTGGCTGGAGATGTGGGCCAGCTGCCCATCCCAGCCTCTGTTCTGCCAAGGCTTGGATGAGATTTGCTTTTTCTTAAGTCAGATTCTCACTATAACCTATATTGACCTCAAACTCATGGAAACCCTTCTGTCTCCACCTCCTAAATGGCTGGATTACAAAAATGAGCCACCAACCCGGCTTCCAATGAGATTACACAGGAGCTAAGAATTCCTATTTGCCGGACATCTTATTGCAGGGCACTATCATGTGTTTGTAGTAACACTAGGGTGAATAAGCTGTCTACACTGCTGGTCCTATTTAAAAAAAAAAGTATTCGTCACACACAAGTCACATGCTAATGACACCTAGCAGCTATGTACCTAGTCCCTGTTGTTCATCATCATTTTAGAGTACCCCTTTGACTTGTGATAAATCTATGCCAACATGGCTTGTGTTTAAAATTCTAGGCCTTGAGAGTCTGAGACAAGATCACAGAGAGGTGGTCGTCAGTCTGGGCTACACAGTGAATTTCAAAACAGCCTAGGATATGAAATGAGACCCTGATTCAAAAAAAAAATTAATAGAAATTTAGTGCCAAACAGTTCAGAGTGCCATGCCAACAAGTTCATATATACTGTTTTTCCACAAGGCCTCTTAGTTGCATCACTTCTCCTGCTTGATTTAATCTCGTGCTGTTGTTTTTCCTTTATGGCCCCTAAGCATACAAGATGCACTGCTAATGGATGGAGACTGTGATCATGATGTGCTGCCACATCCATCATCAGTGACTGACTGGGATATGACAGCACAAATAACAAAGGATTACGATAGTGGAACATCAGCCAGCGGATGTTTCTTGCCAACCTGATCCCCCAAACTTGTGATCCTGAAAAACAGAAAGAAAATAATAAACACGGATAAAAAGCATGGCTCCTCCAAGGAATGTAAAAGGGCCTGTATTATAAACAGAGAAAGTTCAAATAACCTGGACTGAGAAACAGAAATGTATCCTATGACCATCATGGACAAAGCTAAAAGTCAGAAATTTAAGGGGAAAAGTGCCAAGTATGATAATACAGGCCTCTGTGATCCCAGAATGTAAAAACTGAGACAGGAGGTAGAACCCCAAACCAGCCTGGGCTACACAGTCAGACCTCGCTTCAACTACTCTTAGCTTTGGCTACTTTAAACAGGTTGAAAGTGGAGCCCGGTACTATGGCACATATTTGTTATTCCAGCATTTGAAAAGTGAAAGCAGGAGAATCAGGAATTCAAAGTCAACCTCCAATACATAGTGACTTCTAAGCTAGCCTGGGCTACATGAGACCCTGCCTGAAATCAAACAAAATATCCTTATTCCTTAACTAATGTGAGAATGAGGGGTGAATGTATGAACACTCACGTGAAAGCAGCAGAAGGATTTTTAGAAAATCATAAGCTGATTGGGTAGGGAAGTTGTTTGTTCTTGTCGGAGCAGATCTGACAAGAACACTTTGGGAGAATAAACAGAACAATCTGGACGGTAACAGCAATCTACTCCATTTGATTTCACTGTAGCTTTATTGCAATCTGCCGGTGCTGGTGGTCTGATAGATGCTTGTTTATTTGCTTGCTTTACAAATTGATGGCATCCTACATCAAGGCAGTCTCTCTGCATTATCTCCAATGTCTGTTGCTCAGTTCATATGTCTGAAGCATGTTATTATCACATTGTTCTTGGAGATCATTGATAAGTGATCTTTGCTGTCATAAAAGGTTTTGTTGTTTTATTCTTTTGTGTATATGTGTGTGGATGCTGTGTGGATGCCAGTGCCTCAGAAGTCCAAAAAAGGGTAGTGGATCCCCTGGTGCTGTTACAGGCTCTTGGGAGCCACTCACTGCAGGTTCTGCTAACCAGACTCTGATCATCTGCAAGAGTAGAAAGTGTTCTTAACCACTGCACCCTTTCTCCAGCCTTGTTACAGTAATTTTGAGTTGCCATAGATCAAAACTACATAAGAAAGAGAAATCGATGTGTGTTCTTCCACTTCAGTTTTTAGGTTCTTAGAAGTCCAGTTTCAGCATCCACCCCTAACCCTAGCTCATCTTCAGGGTACTGAAATAAGGCTTAGGTTTAGGGAAAAGGCAAGAACTTTGCATAAAGAAACAATCCTGGTGGCTATGATCCACCCCCATTGTTGTTTCTGATTCAGTAGTGGAAAGGACAAAGTGGTCCCATCAACTACTAATCTGTTAGTCACTATCATCCTCTAAAAGGACCAATCTGGTTTTCAGAAAGTGATAACTCTACGCCACTCATGAATGAACCAAGAGCCTCAGACATGCTAAGCAAATGTTCACCCCCAACCTAAATCTCCAGTTCTGACTGTTCCATTTGGTTTGGGTGGGTTGTCATTCTTGTGAGTGGCTGCCCACCTCTGGGTGTGAGGGAGGATAACTGCCTCCTCTGAGTGTGACTCACAAGTCCACACCTCCTGGGTCCAAAGGGACTGCAGTCTTTAAGCAATGAGTTGTTCCTCTGCCTTCAGATAACAAAGGAGACAATGAAGCCAAAGGTGCCAGTCTTTTGTCTGTGACTCACCACCTGCCCAAGTGAGCAGTCGGAGCCTTATTAGCAAAAGGAAATTATGCCTGTTTCACTCTATTCCTTGGTTCTATCTATTTCCTAAGACAGTAATGTTGACATAGGGTGGTGGTAGCACATGCCTAATTTAATCCCAGCACTAGGGAGACATAAACAGGTGGATGTCTGTGAGTTTGGGCCAGCCTGGTCTACAAAATGAGTTCCATGACCAATAGACCTACAGAGTGATACCTTGTCTTGAAAAACAAAACAGAAAAGAACAAAAGGAAGGAAGAAAGGAAGGAAGAAGAAGAAAAAGAAAGAAAGAATGAGAGAGGGAGGGAGGGAGGGAGGGAAGAAAGGAAGGAAGGAAGGAAGGAAGGAAGGAAGGAAGGAAGGAAGGAAGGAAGGAGAGGGGGAGAGAAAGAGAGAGAGAGAAAGACAGAGAGGGAGAGAGAGAGAGAGAGAGAGAGAGAGAGAGAAAGTCAGGCACTCACCATGATTTCTTTTTTTTTTTTTTTTTCTTGGTTTTTCGAGACAGGGTTTCTCTGTGTAGCCCTGACTGTCCTGGAACTCACTCTGTAGACCAGGCTGGCCTCGAACTCAGAAATCCACCTGCCTCTGCCTCCCAAGTGCTCACCATGATTTCTAAGTGTTCAAATGAAAGGAAAACTGTCACATTAAATCAAAAGGTTAGGAAAGAATGAATGTGGGGCAGTATCAAATGCCTGTAATCAGTTCCAGCACTCAGATCAGTCTTACTGCTTATAAGGTAAAAGGTCTAAATATAACAAACTAGCTATAGTAGTTCCTTAAGCCAATGCCTAACCCAATTTTTTTCAGTTCTAAGAAGGCAACAGAAGAAAAATTTAGAGTCAATTCTAACATCTCACACACCTCTAATCCCAGCACTCAGTAGAATAAGGATTATGAAGTCCAAGTCTGAGTTTACAGAATAACGTTCTGCCTCAAAAAAAATAAAGAGAAAACAGTTTAAAACACACAAAACTTTGTTTATGAGATTTAAGAAAAGAAGCCATCTCCACAACACTATATACCATTCTAGAACATCACATACTACCCCAGGACACCTCATATTACTTCATGACAGCATACAACACCCAACAGCACAGTATACTACTCCATAATAAAGCATAGTAAGTACTCCTTAACCTTGAACACCTCCTGAGGCCACACACAGCAGCAGATGGGTGAAGAACTAGAAGTGGCTGTAATACTGCATATCACTCCATAACATTCCACAACACCCATAAACACCCCATAGTCCTCCTTAACCCTTCATACCACTCCATACTACCACAGGCCACCCCATAAAATTCCATAATTCCATAATATCCTATAACACTCTATAATATCACATTACCACTCAATAATACTTCATAATACAGCATACCACCCCATAGCATTCCATAAATCCCCATAAGCCTCCATAAGACCACATACCACCCCATAGTACTTCACAATATCCTATAACACTCCATAACACTTCATATCAGCCTGTAACACTGTATATCACCAAAACCATAATAATACCAGTCTACAACATTGTATACCACTTCCTAATACTGCATACCTCTCTATAACACCACATACTACCCTGTAACACTATATACCAATTCATAACACTTCATATTACTCTATCACACTATGTAACACACCACTCCATACTACAGATTCCTTCATAACATTGCATATCACTCCATGACTTCACACACCATTCCACAATACAACATATCACTTCATAATAACTGTACCTGTCTTACTAAGGGTTACAATTGCTATGATAAAATACCATGCTCAAAGCAACTTGGTGGTGAAAGAGTTTATTACATTTTGCAGCTCGTTGCCCATCATCCAGAGAAGTCTAGGCAGGAACTCAAGCAAGACAGGTACCTGGAGGCAGGAACTCAGAAAGAAGTCATGTTGCTTACTGGCTTGCTCTCTGGCATGCTAAACCTGCTTACTTATACAACTCAAGACCTCTGGCCCAGGATTGGTACCACCCACAGTGTGCTGGATCCTCCACATCTATCATCAGTGAAGGAAATCCACTACAGACTTATCTACACACCAATTTTATAGTTGGGGTGCCCTCTTTCAAAAAGATTCTAGTTTGTGTCAAGTTGAAGTAAAACTAGACAGGATAACATCACTCCATAAGACCTCATATCATCCTCTAATATCATACACATGCCATTCTGTAACAATGCATACCATCCTATACCACAACACTATATACCGCTCAAAATGTGCACACTACTCTGTAGCAATGCAGTGTTCCACTTTGCAAGAACCCTGTAGAGATGAGTAGTGAGGTTGATGATGCTGTTTTCAGGCTTTTTAACACAATATCTGTTGTGGTAAATCTCCGACCCAAATAAGTCCAGTCAAGGGAAAACACAACTCATTTATGGTTATAAACTGCAAGCCTAGATTGGGCAGATTTACACTTGCACTACTCTATTCCCCAGCTATGAGATCCCTTACAACTTGCAGTTTTTCCAGGCCATGTTCTTCTCCTCTGTTGTCCTTCCACCTCCGGCTCCTCCATCACCTCCCTCTCTCATCCTTCCTCTTCTGACTCCTCCCCTTCCGACTCCTCCCCTAAGGCTTTTTCTCCACCTCCCCTTCTACTGCCCAATTACTGGCTCTAGCCTTTATTTTACTAATTCAATCGGACAGAAGGTTCACAAGATTCACTCCCTCTCTGCAGCCACTCTCAGGAAAGTGGAACTACCATCAAAACTCGAGGCTGGGGCTACCCACAACAGACATCCATTCCGCCCTCTGTATTCCAAGGGATACTTTTGACTTTAAGTTGTTACCATTTTAGAAATGGATTTTTATAATCATCCAGGGTAAAAATTCTTTATTCTGCCTGTTGTTATAATTATTATTATTGAGATATGGTATTATATAGCCCAGGCTGGCCTCTAACTGACTCTGTAAGCCAAGGGTAATCTTGAACTCCCAATCCTCTTGTCTTAGCTTCTCAAGTATTAAGATTTCTAGTTTTATTAATTAAAGTGTATTTTTATTATTGCATGTGTACATGTGTGCCATAGAGCATGTGTGGCTTTCAGATGATAACTTTGTAGTATCAATTTTCTCATTCCACCTTGACATGGGCTCCAGGGATCCAAATCAGGTCCATGTCATCAGGAGGCTTAGACATCATGAACTTTGTCCACTGAGGCATTCCACCTGCCACAGTATTGTTTTATTTTGTGATGTGGTTTCTTTTTTTCTTTCTTTCTTTCTTTTTTTTTGTTTGCTTGTTTGGTTGGTTGGTTGGTTGGTTGGTTGGTTGGTTGGTTTTTTTTTTGTTGTTGTTTTTCAAGACAGGGTTTCTCTGTGTAGCCCTGGCTGTCCTGGCACTCACTCTGTAGACCAGGCTGGCCTCAAACTCAGAAATCTGCCTGCCTCTGCCTCCCAAGTGCTGGGATTAAGGGCGTGCACCACCACCACCCGGCTTGTGATGTGGTTTCAAGAAGCCTGGGCTGGTCCCAAACTTACTCTGTAGTTGAAGATGACATTGACTTCCTGATTTCATACATCCACCTCCCAAGTGCTCAGATTACAGGAATGCACCATCAACAACACAAGAATTCATGTTCCATATGCCATAAGAACACTCTCACAGTTATAATCCCAGCATTTGAGAGACTGGAGCAAGTATATACGTGGATTGTCGTGGGTTTGAGACCACCCTGGACTACATAGTGAATTCCAAAAGAGTCTGAGGTACTGAGTCAGACTCTGTCTCAAAAGGGTGGTATGTGGGGCAGTCATGATTCAAAATTAACAGTAATTAGGAAGTTGGCCCAACTCTCACAGACAACTGTGAAAGCTTAAAGTTTTCACTGGAGCTAGTAACTGCTGGTGTGGTAGGAGTAGAACCTAGAGACTTGACTGAATATTACATTCTCAAGGCCAAACAAAGTCGTTTCTTGAGATGGGAGCTATTTCCCATAAGGGTGTTATAAACCTTGGTGAAAGAAGCTACAGGAGACTGTGACTAGTGGAGTAACTTGCTGATAAGAGCAGCTGAGGGTTTGACAGGTTTGGCTCCGAGTTTGAAAGTGTAGCTAAAATGCTTTCAAATCATCATTACATGCAACAGGGAAATCATTCTGGCCTGATCAATTCAGCAATGTTCATTGTCTTTTATTTTAGACTTGCCAAAGACATTTGTAGCCATGGAATACTTTTACATTAAGGTATGTGTATTATCATTCAGACAAAATACTATTACAAAATGCATAGACTAATGGTAACAAAAACTTTTCGATCTATTGGGAAACCAGAATATACATATGCTTCTCCTACTGTGATAATCTCTGTGGTATGGAACAAAAGTCAGTGTCTCCAAAGTATGTTTGTCGTCTAACATCCCTCAGCTACACACCTGTCCTAGTCAGGGTTTTACTGCTGTGAGCAGACACCATGACCACAGCAACTCTTATAAGGACACCATTTAATTGGGGCTGGCTTACAGGTTTAGAGGTTCAGTCCACTATCATCAAGGCAGGAGCATGGCAGCATCCAGGCAGGCAAAATGTAGAAGGAGCTAAAAGTTCTAGTGTCTTGTTCAGAAGGCAAACAGGAGAAGACTGGCTTCCAGGCAGCTAAGATGAGGGTCTTAAAGCCCACACCCACAGTAGCACACTTTCTCCAACAAAGCCACAACTACTCAAATAAGGCCACACTTCCAAATAGTGCCACTTTCTGAGACAAGCATATTCAAACCACAACACCCATGAAACATGTCACTTTCCATAATACTGTAGGCAATTAACTAAAATGCAATAGCAAAAAATTGGATATCTTAGCACATCTAAAAGACAAAACCTAGGAGCTGAGAGATGTCTCAGTGATTAAAAGCATATACTGTTCTTGCAGAGAACCTAGGTTCAATTCCAAGTACCCACATGGTGGCTCACAGCAGTCTGTTACTCCAGTTCCAAGGGATCCAACACCCTCTTCTGGCTTCTGTGAGCACTGCACAAATGTGATATACAGACACACATGTAGGCAAAACACCCACAGGCAAAAAGAGGAAAAAAAATGGAAATTAAGTGTATCTGAACATAAAAGAGGTACAGTAAAAATAGGGCATTCAAAATAAAAAGCAAGCGGATCTTCAATTCTATTCCATTGATCGACCTGTCTGTCCCTGTACCAATTCCATGCAGTTTTTACCACTGTTTGTAAGACAGCATGAATTCAGGGATGGTGATTTCCTCATCCTGAAGAAGTTCTTTTATTGTTGAGAATTGGTTTTGGCTATACTGTTTTGTTTGTGAAGACCCCCAAACTCAGGAGACCCTTCCTCAAGTCTCAGGAAATCACAACCAACCAAAAATCACAAGAAACCATACCTGGATGCAATCAGAAGAGGTTTATTGGGGAGAGTTGGCTAGCCAATGGTCAAAACTGCTCATCCACGCAGGAACAGAATTTTGACAAAAGGCCAGCAAGCTGAGGATATATATACATATCATGGGGTGAGGAAAGGAAGAAATTTTCGCATGGTTACACATGATTGGTTGCATTTTCGAGTGGTTACACATGATTGGTTGTTTTACAAATTTTGAACATCAGCAGGCTGTAACACTGGGAAAACCTCAAGGGGGGTGGGGTAACCAAGAACAGTGGAACATTTCAGAGGAATCCACCCTAAATGATCCAGAGCCACGTGAAAATTACTCTGCACACTCATTCTTCTCAAAAATGTAGTTTTACCATGTCACTGTGCCCTACCCTGTCATTACCATCTATTTCAGGTTAAACATTTCTCACTTTCTCCAGTCACAGCCCCACCTAGATGACCTGTATCCTTTTTGTGGTCAGGAATGTGTCTTTCTGCTTTGGGCTTTTCCCACCCACAGGTGGGTCTACTCACTGAGGCTTGAGGAATGTAATCCAGCAAGTGTCCTCTAATTTAGGGATAATGTCCTCCACCCAGAATGTGTCCGGGGCAATGAAAGCCTGAAATCTTATTTTCAGTTCCACGTTCTGGAACCTGCACTTTTTCTGCTCAGGTCTAAGGGCAAAGAAAAAGTCTACATATTTTTCACAAAATGGTCTTTATAATTTTCCACTCTACATTTGTTTGTTTGTTTGTTTGTTTGTTTTTCCATATGAAGTTGAGTGTTGCTCTTTCCATGTCTGTGAAAAATTGTGTTGGAATTTTGATGGGGATTGCATTGAATGTATAGATTGCTTTTGGTAAGATGGCCATTTTCATTTTCACTACGTTAATTCTCCCAACCCATGAGCATGGGAGATCTTCCTATCTTCTGAGGACTTCTTTGATTTCTTTCTTTAGGGATTCTTATCATACAGATTTTTCACATGCCTGGTAAGAGTTGCACCAAGATACTTTATACTATTTGTGGCTATTGTAAAGGGTATTGTTTCCCTAATTTCTTCCTCAGCCTGTTCAATCTCACTTAGAAGGGGGAAGAAAATAATCATGGAAAGCAGGAGGAACCTGGGAGGAAGAGGGGAAAGAAAACAGAACCAGATATGAGGGGAGGGAAACAGGAGATAGGCCCTGCAGGCAAAGAGAATGAATGGAAATAAGCAGCCTCAGGGAGTGGAAGGTGGGTGGACCATCTAAAAAGTTCCAGAGACCTGGGACGTGAGACTTAGCTAAGTGCCCAACATAGGGGAAAGAGAACTCAAAGAGTCTGCATCCCTTAGATAGGGCCTCAAATAGAGGGACAGGAATACCAGCCCACAGTCAAAATTTCTGACCCAGAATTGTTCCCATCTAACAGAACTACAGGGACAAATGGAGAACAGACTGAAGAAAAGGAGGTCCAGTGACTGGCTCAATTTGGGATCCATCTCATGGGGAGTCACTAAGGTCTCACACTACTATGCTATGATGTCCTTACAGATGAAAGTCTGGCATGGCTGTCCTCTGAGAAGCCTTACCAGCAGCTGACTGAAACAGAAACAGATACTTACACTCAACCATTGGACTGAACTCAGGGACCCCCTATGGTTAAATTAGGGGAAGGATTAAAGAAGCTGAAGGGGAAAGCAACCCTATAGGAAGACCAGCAGTTTCAACTAATCCAGACCCCCAGGGAGCTCCCAGAGATTTAGCTACTAACCAGGAGCACATATGGGCTGGTCCAAGGCCCCTGGCACAAATGTAGCAGAGGTCTGCCTTGTCTGGCTTCAGTGGTAGAAGATGTGCTTAATCCTTGAGAGATTTGAGGCCCCAGGGAAAGGGGAACCTTGGGGGGGGGGATGGAACACCCTCTCAGAGGTATATGGGAGGGAGAGCAACAACAGGAGTGTAAATAAAATATTTTTTGAGCGGAAAAAGACAAAAGAGTTAAATCTGCAGGGAACATGTTCTTTTTTTTCTTTTCTTTTCTTTTTTTATTTATTTATTTATTTTTTGCTTTTTTGGTTGTTGTTGTTTTGTTTTTCGAGACAGGGTTTCTCTGTGTAGCCCTGGCTGTCCTGGAACTCACTCTGTAGACCAGGCTGGCCTTGAACTCAGAAATCTGCCTGCCTCTGCCTCCCAAGTGCTGGGATTAAAGACATGCACCACCACTGCCTGGCAAGGAACATGTTCTTACTTGAACTGTGCTGTGATAAATACCATTTGCAAATACAACTTAGAGGAAGAATTTATTTCAGTCTGCACTTCAAGTCATATCACTGCAGAAAGCCAGAGTAGGAGCTGAAGAAGGAACTAAGAAGAAGCCATTAAGAATTAGCTTGCTTGCCGGGCGATGGTGGCGCACGCCTTTAATCCCAGCACTTGGGAGGCAGAGGCAGGTGGATTTCTGAGTTCGAGGCCAGCCTGGTCTACAGAGTGAGTTCCAGGATAGCCAAGGCTATACAGAGAAACCATGTCTCGAAAAACAAAAAAAAACAAACAAACAAAAAAAACAACAACAACAAAAAAAAAAACAAAACAAAAAAGAAAGAAAGAAAGAATGAAAGAAAGAAAGAAAGAAAGAATTAGCTTGCTGTCTCATTTGTTGTCTCATGTTCAGCTAGCTTTCTTATCTAGCCCAGGACCATGAGCCTAGGAATGGTACTTCCCAAAATTAACTCAATCCCCCTATATCTATCATCAGTCAAGACAATTTCTCAAAGATATAGTGATAGACCAATAGGATCTGGGAAATCCTTCACTTGAGGGTCTTTCTTCCCAGATAGTCATCTAGATTAGATCAAGTTGACAATAAAAACTGATCAATTCAGAAAGAAAACTTAAACAAAAGAAGCTTGCAGGACTCAGGGCTCCTCTAGGAGTGCTGGTGAGTGACTGTCCAGAAAATAGGAAGGTCTGGGACAACAATATATGAAGACCCCCAAACTCGGGAGACCCTTCCTCAAGTCTCAGGAAATCATGACCACCCAAAGATCACAAGAAACCATACCTGGATGCAATCAGCAGAGGCTTTATTAGGGAAGTTGGCCGACCAAGGTCAAACCACAAACTCTCTCCAGAGCAGAGTTTTACCTCGAGTGGTGGACTAAGGGGTCTTTTAAAGAGGAAAACCACAAACCAGGAGAGAGAGGAGGGGGTGAGGGGTTACCAAGGATACATAACATAAGAACAGTGAAACATTCCAGAGAAACCCACCCTGAATGGTTAATAGCCATGGAAATTACTCAGTACACTCATTCTTCTCAAAAATGTGGTTTTACCATGTCACTGCCCTACCATGTCAACTATCTATTAACTATTTCTCACTAGCTCCAGCCGTAGAGCCACAGCCCTGTCATTGTGTTTTTACCACCTGAATGACTTTCATTCTTTATAGCCAGTTCCTGAAACTGGCCTGGCTTGTCTCAGAGAAAAGTTTCCATGTCCCTAAAAAAAACTTTAAAAGCATCTATACATGTATATATTCTATAAAAATTATTTTTATAATTTTTCATTCTTCAATATACACCACTCTAAATTCTGAATCCATGGTATATTCCAGGCCATCAGCTCGACTCCCAGCACTATATTAAAAATAAATAAATAAATAAGTGGGGCTGTAGAGATGGCTCAGTGGTTAAGAGCACTGACTGCTCTTCCAGAAGTCCTGAGTTCTGGTGTGTCTGAAGACAGTGACAGTGTGTTCACATATATAAAATAAATCTTTTAAAAAAGTAATAAAATCTAATCCTGTGCATGTGACCAAAAAATACTATTTTCTGTGTGACATTAGAGATTACATGATCATGTTTTCACTTGGTTAGACACCCAAGATCTTCAGACCCTATCCACCACCACCTCACAGGGCGGTGGAGACAGCCTGACTATTGTTATGCTCAACATGGCTCACATTCTATTCAGAGAAAGAGAGACACCCACACCCCACACCCTGACCTCCATTACAAAACCTAATCTCTACTCCTGTACATTTTTAACATAACATAGGTCACACATTAACTACGCCCTTCCCTGTGAGGCCAGCAAGGCCTCCCTTCCCTAAGAAACTGTAAGAGTAGATATGCTGATATTGGGGCAGGAATGAAGCTTGTATTTCAGAACCCCGCCATACTGTTATGCTGCCCATCTGCCCGCTGGAGTTAATAAACTCTTACCTGATCTGGCATATTTGGAGGTTAAAGGCTTAACCTAGGGTTTAGGTGGGGAAATGGGAGAAAGGAGAGGCCAAGGAGTGGGTCAACCAAAACTAAAAGTATATTTTTTAAATACCCCTACAAAGGCGTTGGAGAGATAGCTAAGCATTTCAGAGCTCTTGTTCTTGCAGAGGATCCAGGTTCAACTTCAAGTACCAACCTGGTGGCCCACAACTCTTTGTAATTTCAGTTTCAAGGGACCCAATACTCTCTTCTGACCTCTGAGGGTACTGGGCATACATACGCATACAAAGAAAATAAAGATAAATAATGATATTTTTTAGCATGTAAGTGTGTGCCTGTACATATGTGTATGCAATGAGAATTGTTCCCCATAGTCTCATACATTTGAAGGCTTTATACTCACCCAGTTGGTGGTGCTCTTTGGGGAGATTTAGGTGTTGGGAGCAGATAAAAGGAACTTGTCTTAAGTGCTGCCATCCTGAATTCAGACTTCATTTTATCTAAGCTGACCAACGTCCTCTCTAAGCAACAATAGTTCCCCAAAACATAATGCTTGTTTCTAAGAACAGAAAGAACAAGTAAATTTAGTTGGTTGGGCAAAAACACATTCCATATCAATTGGCAATGATGGAACCCTGGGGGAAGTCCGTAATTCCTGAGTTCTAATTGGTAAAAATTATAACCTTAACTTGGCTTAGATGCTTGCAGGTTTTAAACTTATAAATCTTGCCTCAGCCCCTGCTCAAGACTGCCAGAAGAAACAAAGCTCCCAAGTCCTTGTTTGTTAGCTCTGATCAATCAGCAACTCTGTTTATACAGTGGGAATAATAAAAGATTTTGCCGTATTTCAAGTCCACTGGTGTGTTCTGTTCTTTTCCTCATGGCATACAATGGACATGGTGTATCATAGGATACATGTGACCTTGCTGAAAAAAAACATGCCACTGGAGGCAGGCTTTGAGAATTTCAATACTTTGCACAACTTCCAGTCACTCTCTCTCAGCTTCATGGTTGTAGTTTAAGATGTGAGCTCTGAACTTCCTGTTCCTACTATTACGATGTTGGCTGCCATGCCTACCACGCCATAGACCTCTGAACCACGAGGCCAAATACATTCCTTTTTCTATGAATTACTTTGGTTGTAGTGTTTTATCGATGCAACAGAAAAACAACTAACACAAAAAACAAATGAAGAAACTGATGAAGGTATCCTGCATGGGTAGACTGAAGGAATCTCAGGTCTCAGCCTAAACTTAAAAATTAACTTCTCGGCGGCAGTGGTGGCACATGCCTTTAATCCCAGCACTTGGGAGGCAGAGGCAGGCAGATTTCTGAGTTCGAGGCCAGCCTGGTCTACAGAGAGAGTTCCAGGACAGCCAGGGCTACACAGAGAAACCCTGTGGGGGAGGGGGGGAGGGGAACAACTTCTCCAGAGAAGTTAAGTTCCGGGAGAAGCACATTCCAAAGACTTACACATACATCCCAGAAGAAGGGCCCAAGATACTAGAATTAAAAGGTTATCAGGAAGCTGGGCCCTCAACACAATAAACCTGGGTAAACAGGAGCTATGGTAAGATAGACTTAGCTAACACTCATTATCATAATGTTGCCAAGAAACCAAGCATGGTAACAGTCATTTAAGGTCAGGCTTTGTGGTTAGCATTGTCTAAGAGGTGATTGTAAGACTGCCCTCGTAAACCCTATGAAAACTATATAAAAACTGCTCTTAGCTGTAGCTCAGTTTTCCTCTAGCCTGCATATGGAGGAACCCCAGTGTACTGGATCAATAAACCTCTTGCCTTTGCATCAACCCTCCTGATCATGAGTGTTTTTGTGGGAGCATGTCTTCCTGGTTTGGATCTCAGGGTCAAATAACAGCAGTTTTGTTTTTCATCTTTTGTGATACTGACACACTGATTTCCACAGTGGCTGTATCAGTTTGACTCCTACCAAAATTGCTCCACAGACCAGCATTTGTGGTCATTTGTCTGCTTGATAATAACCATTCGGAAGACTGCTGTGAGATGGCATCTCAAAGCAGTTTTAATTTACATTTTCCTCATGAATAAGTATATTCAAGGCTTTCCCAAATATTAATTGGTCACTGCTTTTCTTCTTGGACATCATTTTGCTACTATTGCTCTCTATCTCTTTCCTGTTTGTTTTGGGGAGTCAGGGTCTGACTCCATAGGCTAGCCTGGCCTTGAACTCATGTGGTTCCTGCTGAGTCAGCCTCTCAGCCCAGTGTGTGAGGAATGTTAAGTGTTAGAAGTGGAGGGTTGGAATTGGAGCTTGGACCAGCTTGTTATTTTCTTGAACAAATATAGCTTTGATGGGATACTTTTTTTTTGAGAGATAATCGTTATCCTGCTTCTTATGGGGATGGCTGCCATGGCAGAGTTTTGGCCACGAATTTGATACAAATATAAACTGATTTTATTTGTTTGACTCTGATTAAAAACCTTCCAAACTGAGAATGCTGGTATATGTGGCATTTATGGTTGTAACTCGGGGCATATTTACTTTATAGAAGATTTAAGACTGCCATCACCTTTGCCTATGTTCCATGATTAGGACTTAAATACGAGGACTGATATCAACCTTCAGTAACTCCTACTGAAACTAGAAGACAGGGTCACCACAGTCAGGCAAAAAGGCTGCAAAATTAGCCTACAAAAAGAACAAGTTTGCAGGGATAAAACTGAAAATTCTCAGAACCCTTCTGTCTCCTGAGGCCACTAAATCCAGCCAGCAGTTTGCTGTTTGAAGGTGACTGTGGGTTCATTATAATATGATAATGCACACAATGGGAGTGGATTTCAAATGCTAATGGCCATAGGTGCATGAACTTGAGGTAGAACAGCGTGCAATATTTACTACCAGAAAGTCCATGGTGGCACACGCCTTTAATCCCAGCACTTGGAAGGCAGGTGATGTTTGTGTTCAAGGCCAGCCTGGTCTACAGAGTGAGTTCCAGGACAGCCAGGGCTACACAGAAAACCCCGTTTCAGCCCCCCTCCCCCCCCAAAAAAAAAGAAAAGAAAGAAAGAAAGAAAGAAAGAAAGAAAGAAAGAAAGAAAGAAAGCCCGTGGTAGCCAGCAGTTAAATACACTGTCTGTTCTTCCAGATGTCTCCGGGGTTAAATTTCCAGGATCCGCATGGCAGCTCACAACTGTCATTCCATTTCCAGGGGATCTAACACTTTCACATAGACATAACATGCAGGCAGAACACGTGTGTGTGTGTGTGTGTGTGTGTGTGTGTGTGTGTGTGTGTGTGTGTATCCTATATCAATCAAATAGACCAAAAAGGTGGTGTGGAAATATCCTCCAAATTCCTCATGTGACCCAAACTCCAAAATCTTGTTAGGTTACACCATTTGAGCTACTGAATTCATCCCTTGGTATAAGCGATCCTTGATTCTGCTCCATTCCTTACTGATGTGTTTATAAAAAGATAAAAGAATATGTTCTGTGGGTCTGTGTGGTGAGGTATGGGGGAACGGGATGTCACAGCGGGGCCCATACTGAGGCATCTCTTCCCTCTGAGGGGTTTATTCAGGGTATGGGAGGGAAGTTAAGAGGGTAGTAACTGTTAAGAAGTTAACAGTTAAGAGGTAGTAACTGCCAGGTAACTGTTGGAGTGGAGTTTAGACAGAATGCTAACACTTATTCTAGAATACAGAATTTGGACCACCCCCTCTCCAGAGGTGCCCACTGAGTTCTCATGTCTGCTAACTCAATGACAAGAAATGACATTTCAACCAAGTAAGTGTGGTATTCCTCCTTGGTCTTGCTGTTCATTTACTTCTGACAATTTGTGCAGAAAAGGATGGTTGTTTTTTGTTTTTTTGTTTTGTTTTTGGTTTTTTTTAAGCTTTATTAATTTTTTTATTTATATGAATACACTGCAGCTGTCTTCGGACACACACTAGAAGAGTGCATTGGATCCCATTACAGATGGTTGTGAGCCACCATGTAGTGGCTGGGAATTGAACTCAGGACCTCTGGACCATGGAGTCATCTCTTCAACCCAGGATAGTTGTTAAGGTAGAGAGTGGTTGAGCAAAGCAGAAACAAAAGAATAAAAAAAAAGCATATTGGGGTTTTCTTAGTCACTGCCTTTGAAAGTGTTAAGCCCGAAAATCAGGAGAAGAGAAAACAAATACACAATTATCCAGTTAAAACAAGCTTTATTAAATACTGGCCAGGAAGATAAATACTGGCCAGGTCCAAATAGGAGATTCCCAAAGAAAGGCACTGAATCATGTTAGTCAGGTGCTCATAAAGGGAGAACCCACAAGGCTATGGTACTTTCTGCTGTCGTCCAATCAGGGGCAGGCATGAGTCCTGTTGCCCTATACCTCACCCCTACCAGTGATTAAGCACATTGTGTAGTTGGGGCAACCAAGTTTGCTTACAGAAGGGAAGTAAAACTGTGACTTGATATCTTAGTCATCAGCATTCTAGGAAGTTATCTGTCCTTGGGTTTACACTTTAATTTTGACCCTTACAGCAAGGCAGGGACAAGGAAATATGACCACAGAGAAATCAAAGTAACTAGTTAACAAAAAGTTGGCTTTTTAATGTTTTTACTTATTAATTTTTTGTTTGGCATTATAGAATCCAGGGCCCCCTGACACATTAGACAAGCCTTTGCCACAGAAATCTGCAGCCTAGATAGCCTTTCTGCATGTGAAGGCCAAGAACTTCATTATAACACCAACAGCTGCCGACTTGTTTTCATTCCTTGATTTCTCTGAAGGCCAACTTGAGGCTAGTTAGTGGGAAGGCTATCCTCTAATTTTGAGGTCTGGTGCGAAGCTGAGTGTACCTCAGTGGTTCCCTGTGGTTTGAGTTAAGTCTCACATCTTAGTTACTGCCTTACAGGAGCTTCAGAGATAAAAGATAATTTCAGAATCCGGTTCCTTCCAAGTTCCTGAACTAGTATACCAAGAGAAGGAATGGAGGAAACCAGGGTAACAGAAAGTGGGCTTGGAAAGAATGGAAATCTCCCCAAGTCTTGTATGTACTTTAAATTGCTTTTATGTGCTTTACCTAGATAAAACAAAAATTTCCACAAGAATAATCTTGGTGTGAAAATATGCCTGGTAAGTCAGTCTTCTAAATGCTGAAGATAACGAAAAAATATTCGCAATGCAATTTTGATGTTAAATTAATGCCCATCTAATTAATTCTAGGCACCACTGAAAAAAATTTCCCTCTTTTTTTTTGGGGGGGGGGAGGGGGGCAGGATGTTTTCGATTTTTTTTTTTTTTTTTTTTTTTTGTAATCCTGTCTTAACTTTTCAGAAGATTCCTTTAGTTGGAAGGGTGAAGAAAACGTTCTTTGTCTCCTTTATGTGAGGTTGAATCCCCATTTGAAATGCCTAGAGGAAAAATTAGTTGCAGAGGAGGTGGGGAGACTTGGTTTTAACAGGCAGACACGTGAGAGCCTTTCTAGTCTTAGAGCTTCTGGAGGGTGGGGTGGGGTCACTCTAGGATTAATGATGAAGCCATCCTGTCACCTTTGAATGTGAATAGCTTTTACCAGGCCTCTGAAACAAAGAAGTTATTGTGCTTCTAAACAGGAGTTCCAAACAAGGACCGGGAAAGCAGGCAAAGGGGGCCAGGCAAGCTTGCCTACCGAACAGTCTGTATCCTTACACGCCCAAACACAGCTGTAAGGAGATTCAGCGGCACCACAATTAATAGCCATTTATTTTAAAGCCCAATAAGTAGTTCTTTCTTCTTTAATTCTCTAAATAGATATCAGGGGGACAGAGACTTGGCCTGATGTGCCAAGGGTCAAGATACCATGCAACCAAAACCACTCTTTCTGCTGTAGCAAGAGACCTTTGGGATCTAGAATCAAATCTATGGCTAACACCATCTGTAGAGAAGCTGAATTTAGTAGTAGTTAGAGATAACTTGTTCCTCAGGCTGCCCACAACAAAGAAAAAAATCGGACATCATATCTGGTTCTTGAAGGAGGAAGGGAGTGGTGGCCTTGAGTGTCAGCTACAAAAAAAAAAAAAAAAAACGATATCAGAGATTTCCCATGGAAAATGCAGATCAACAGGCAGTATGTTCCTAAAATAGTCTAAGCTTTATTTTTTTTTTTATTTTATTATTTTATTTATTTATGTTTTTGGTTTTTGCTTGTTTGTTTGTTCAGGGTTTTTGTTTTTATTTTGTTTTTGTTTTTGTTTTTGAGATAGTGTCTTACTTTGTAGCCCTAGCTGGCTTGGAACTTGCCATGTAGACCAGACTGGTTTCAAACTCACAGAGACCCAGCTGCCTCTGCCTCGTGAGTGTTCTGCATAAAAGGTATGTGCTACCAGCACTGATTTGGGATGTTATCCTCTACCTCATAACTTTTTCATTTGTGCTAAATGTGGAATAAAAGGGAGGGACAGGCAGTTTCCCTACAGAGTAGAGCCAGGGGCAGAGCAAATAGGTGGCTAACAGTCTTGCATGTCCCAAGAGCTTTTACCTCCACTTTTCATAGCATCCATCATTTTATACTGTGTACAATATCATTTATACTGCGTGAAATAAATAATAAGAAATAAAGAAAAATAAATTCTAGGGTTGGGAAGGTAGTTCGGCTTGGAGAGTGCTTGCCCTGGTTGTACAAAGCCCTGGATTAGGTCTCTGGCATAATCTTAATAACTTCATAAACCAAGCAAGGGCTGAATGAAACACTTTCATCTTTTTAATCATCTCTAATCCAGTCCTCAGGGGGCCAAGGCAACTATCTCTGTGAGTTCAAGGGGAGCTTGGTCTTCATAGAACATTCCAGGCCTAGTAAGACACTGTCTCAATGATGATGATGGTGGCAGTGGTGGTGGTCGTGATGATAAATAATTATTGAAAAATAAATCACGGGGTGGAGAGATGGCTCAGCTGTTGAGAGTATTGGCTGCTTTTCCAGAAGACTCAGGGTTCAGTCTCCAGCATCCACATGGCAGCTAACAACCATTTGTAGCTCTTGGCCCAGGGGTATGACACCCTCTTCTGACCTCTGTGCATACTGTATGCATGTGGTACACAGATATGCATGCTGACAAAACACCTATCCAAACACATGAAATACATTTGAAAAAAAGTCCAGGTAGGTATCTTTAGGAACAAATTGCACATTAATCTGCATTTTACATAGGAAAACACCCTTAAATTAAAAGAAAAAGATGTTTTTAAGTGTGTGTGTGTGTGTGTGTATGTTCATGTACTGTTTTTAATTTTCTCTGCTTTCATGAAAAAAAGGAGTATCAGAAGCTCAAGGTTATTATTAGCAACATCCTGAGTTCAAAGCCTGCCTAAGCCATAGGTATTCTATGTAAACAATGCATGTATATGTATGTATGTATGTATGTATGTATGTGTAAGTGACTCAAAGCCTGCCTAAGCCATAGGTATTCTATGTAAACAATGCATGTGTATGTATGTATGTGTAAATGACTCAAAGCCTGTCTAAGCCATAGGTATTCCAGATAAACAATTTGTGTGTGTGTGTGTGTGTGTGTGTGTGTGTGTGTGTGTATAAATGAATGTATGCATGCATGTATAAATGACTCAAAATCATTGCCTTGTACTTTATATACTGTTGCAGAAATGTCAGGTCAGTGGTCCATGAGGACATCCAACCTTTCCATTAGGCAAGAGGGTGGATTCTGGAGTAACAAGTAATCTGCCTGCTGAAATAGGGCATAAGAGATCAGATGGAGCAGCTTGTAAACTGAACGTCTAAGGAAGAGGATGAATTGGAGCATGAGAACATGAAGAGCGAGAAGGGAGGTACTCCACCCCCCCACTCCCCCCCCCCCCCAGTGAAAGATTCTACAAATTCAAATGACTGAGTTTCAAGATTATGTGACTTAAAATTTTACAGACCACAGTCAATTATCTATGGTTATTTTTAGCTCTTTTGAAAGCCATGCACTGCACAAACCTGTATCCGAACTAACCTCCTGTGGCTATCAAAACTTGATAATGTATTCCCAGCCGACCACTAGCTTTCATCAATCTTAAAGCTAAGGATACATCAGCTATTATCCCAAACACTACTTCACCTGCTTTGCTGTAACCTGCCTTTCCCTGTCCCCCACAAATGTGTCCTTGAGAAACACTTTCATTTATGACTTTGTTCTCCCCAGTGGACCACTGTATTTGTAGCAACCTCAATAAGTGTTCTCAGAATATGATTGCTCATATTTGGTCACAGAATACATTCTCTCTCTCTCTCTCTCTCTCTCTCTCTCTCTCTCTCTCTCTCTCTCATTCTCTTTGAGGTGAGAAGATATCCTTTTTTTTTTTTTTTTTTTTTTTTTTGTAGGCAAGCTCCTGATCTCAAAAACAGGATGCAAAGAGCAATAGGTGGCAGTGGCCTGCTGAGTCAGCTTAAAAGGAGCATAAAGGACCCCAACACCACCACCAGCGGAGGAGTGTCATATCCAAAGGAAACTCCAACCCAAACAGCAGTCCAAATTTCCAAAAAGCAAGCTCAACCTGAACCTGAACTAGGGGATTCTAAAAACCAGAATTCATTAAGAACTTGTGAAACTGGTTCTTTTCTACCTAAGGGAGTCATTTCCCTTATCTCTGGCAGAAGGGACATACGGCTACCTCTATGCTGTCCTCCTGTGGTGTCTGACTGGGTCCTGTTACCCATTTCAAAGCCTATGCTAGAATCCTAGCCCTTCTTGCCTCCTCCCTTACCCTAAACAACATCCAGCACACACATTTCTTTACCCACAGCCACTCATTCTCCTTACAACCCTATTCTTGGTATGCTTCTCTCCCCCCCCCCCCCCGCCCCACCCCAACACACACACTCTTGCTCTTGTTCTGCTAATGTTTCTCTCACTATGTTTTCTCTATTCTCAATCTTCTGATATTCTCCCATCTCCTACAGATAGCCCTGGCATGGACAATCTGATGGTCATGTTCACTCTACTTCTTTCTCTCTCTGCTCTGGATTCTTTCAGATGTTGTCTGACCCAAAGATCCAAAACTGGGGTACACGCTCCCGCAGAAACACTCACAGACAGGGGATTCACTGCAAAAACATGATAATAACCAGTGCACTGGGGCTCCCTTGCACTCAGGCAAGAGGAACCCTGAGCCAAAGCTGGGAGCAGTGTTTATACAGAGTTCACAAGGGCAACCACAAAGGCTGACCTCCCCAGGTCCGGTCTCTAGGTGACTCAGATTCACACATTATTTTTATGACAATGAGTGTCTTCCATTTGCCCAGGTTTATTACCTTAAGGGCCCGGCTTCCTGACCACCTCCCATCCTGGGCTCCTCTCCTGGAATGTGTGTATGTGCTCTGGGCCTTCATCACCCACAGGTAGGTTCCCTTACCTATGATCTGAGGAATGTTAATCAGCCTCTCCCTTCTTTCTCTGAATGTTAATGAATGTTAATCCAGCAAATGTCCTCTGACTAAGGAATGTGTTCTGGGACAGTGGGATTTTTCTCTGGGGATCATACACAGGTTTTAGGCTTCAACTTCAGGGGCAGTAACACCCCCCCCCCACACACACACACATATATTCTTGCATTTTGAAAATCTATTCACAACAGACTGAATTTTGGTTAAAATGGTTTTCTAAGGAAGCACGTCTCTTCTGGAAGTACTCACCCTAGAAAATGTGAGACGGAAGGGAAGAATGCCAAGAGAAAAATATAATTCTCAGGCCTGCTAGATCCTTGCTCCTGCACTCTTCTTGCTTCTTCCCTTGCTCTAATTAACCTTTTGAATGTTTGAACTACTTCAGTGTGCCATGTGAATTGTCTTTCAGGAGAACAAGAATAAAGACTGTTCTGGGTGATCACAGAGGGAATTGTGAGACCACTTTATATTTATAGAGTCTGCATCAGACTCAATACACCATCAAAAATACATGAAAAAAAAAGTGTCTATACAGTACCAACTCTACTTTTGAAGACCCCCATACTCGGGAGACCCTTCCTCAAGTCTCAGGAAATCACGACCACCCAAAGATCACAAGAAACCATACCTGGATGCAATCAGCAGAGGTTTATTAGGGAAGAAACCTGGCAGCCAGTAGTCTCACCACGCACTCACACAGGAGTGGAGTTCGACCCTAACATCAAGTCCGTGGAGAGTTTTAAAGGGAAAAACCACAAACCAGGGGAGTGGGCAGGGGGTGAGGGGTTGCCAAGAATACATAACATAAGAATAGCAAAACATTCCAGAGAAACCCACCCTGAATGGTTTACCATGTCACTGTGTCTCACCCTGTCATTTATCAACTATATCAGATTAACTATCTTTACTTCTTCCTGCTATAGCCCCACCTAGGTAGTTTGCATCTTTTATCTGTGGTCAGGAATGCCTTCCTGCCTTGGGCATTTTCCACCCATAGGCGGGCCTACAGCCTGAGCTTGATTCAGGGGCAATGTCCTTCACCTGGAATGTGTCCTGGGGTAGTGAAAATCTTACATTCAGTTCCACTTTCTGGAACTTGCATTTTTCTGCTCAGGTCTAAGGGCAAAGAAAAAGTCTACATATTTCATAAAATGGCCTTTATAATTTTTCACTCTACACTGTAAATACACATCAGCATTTCCCCCTGAAATTCTTCCTTTTTAAATTGTTTTTTTTTTAACTTTTTTTAAAGATTTATTTACTTCATGTATATGAGTACACTGTCATTGTCTTTAGACACCAGAAGAGGACATCGGGTTCTATTTCAGATGGTTGTGAGCCACCATGTGGTTGCTGGGAATTGAACTCAGGACCTCTAGGAAGAGCAATCAGTGCTCTTAACTGCTGAGCCATCTCTCCAGTGCCTAAAATTTTTCCTTAAACAGTAGTTTAAGTTAAGAGTAATAGGCTGTAGGGCACTTCAGATATAATGTGGTTTCAGTTTCAGACCACAGCAATAGAGGGAACATCATAGTTTAGATGGGATTATATTATTTATTATAAATAATCTAAAGGTAATAAGTGTATGGACAAGCTGAGCATTCTGGCATATGCCTGTAATCATAGCACTTGGGAGGTGGGGATAAAATTTAAGACATCCCTATTGAGTTTAAGGCCAGCTTGAGCTACTGAGCTACCCCGTTTCAAACAAAATTTAAAAGTTTATGGGAGAACCAGGTGTTTTGGCTCAGGCATTTGTATGTGGGAAGTAGAGGCAGAAGGATCAGGAGTTTAAGATCAGCCCTGGATACGTAAAAGAGTTTGAAGGCAACCTAGGCTATGTAAGACACTGCTTTGCATAAACATGAGCATGATAATAAGTAACTATTATATAAAAAACAATGTGGAATTGTACATATTTAATACCAGCAGTCAGGAAGTAGAGGCTGGAGGATCTCTGTGAGTTCAAGGGCAGTCTGACCTACATAGTGAATTCCAAGACAACCAGTGCTATGTAAAGAGATCCTGCCTCAAAACACATGCATGCACGCGCGCACACACACACACACACACACACACACACACACACACTCACACACACACACACACACACACACACACACACACACACACACACATTTTTTCCTCCCACTAGTTTCACTGGCACTCTTCTAACATATCTCCAGGCTCCCTAGCCCCTCCCTCCTTCCCTTCATCTCCTGTGGGGAGCCGACAGAAGACGGCTATCATCCTTGTAGTCATCTTGAGCCATATACCCTGAAAAGAGACTTGATTACATTAGCCTACAACAGCTGAGCACACTCTGATAACATCTTGCTTTAGATACCCAGGATTTTCCATTGAGTATGTGAGACTTAAAGGTGTGTGACTTAAGGGCATGACTTAGAGATCAGATTTAGAGACAAGACCTGAGGGCATGATTAAAGGCGTGACTTAGAGGCATGGCTTAGAAGTGAGGCATATAAAAGGCGAGAGGCAGACAGAAGAGAAGTAACAGATTATTAGGCACTCAGAGGTACAACTTGGAACTAGGAATTAGGTTAGAGAGTACAACTTAGAGTACAACTTGGAGTAGGAATTAGGCATTGAGGAAGAAGACACTTGGACGAGAGAACTCAGAAGAAGAATTATTAGTTATTAGCCACTTGGCACTTGGAGAAAGAACTTGGAACTTGGAGGCACTAGGGACTAGGGAATAGGAACTGAAGACTTGGGACTTGGAGAGAAGAGAGACTGAAGAATAAACGGGATTGAATCAAACTCTGTTTGGTCTCCATTCTTCACGTCTGTTCTCACATTCTCTCTTGCTGAACCCCAACCCGCAGACCAGAGCAACTTGTGGCAGTGCAGGCTAACAAGTTAGTCCCCAAGGCTTTTGGCAGTGCGGGTTCCAACACTGACAGAGCAGTCTGAGACATTTTGGCCCCCAAGCGTGGGCTAGAGCAATTCTCAACATTTCTGGCACCCAAACATGGGCAGCTTGGGCCACAACACTCTCCTTCCCTTCTTCCTTCCCTCCCTTCCTCCTTTCCTGTCTTTCAAAAAAAAAAAAAAAACCCACTAAATCTAAATAGTGCTGCCTGCTGGAGTGTTGTCTGGCTTGTTGGCTGTTGGCTTGATCTTTTGCAGGTCTCGTGCAGATAACCACAGCTGTAGTGAGTTCCTGACTGTAATGGTCATCCATGTCCAGAACACATTTTATAGCACTCCTGTCCATTTAGCTTTTACTGTCTTTCTGCCTCCTCTTCCACAATGATCCCTGAAAACTGAAGAGGGAAGAGGTGATAACAAAGACACCCAAACTAGGGAGAACCTTACTCAAGTCTTGGAAATCACGGCCACCCAAAAATCACAAGACTCTGTACCTGGATGCAATCAGCAGAGGTTTATTAGGGAGAGTTGGCTAGCCAAGGTCAATTCGGTTCACTCACTCAAGAGTTGAATTAACAAAGCCAGTCAGTCTGAGAAGGGTCTTTAAAGGGGGAAACCACAAACCTGGAGAGTGAGGAGGGGGGTGAAAGGTTGGTAAGGAAATATACATAAAAATAGTGGAGAATTCCAGAGGAATGCAACCTGAGTGAATCAGGGTCATGTGGAAAACACTCTGTATTCTCAAAATGTGGTCTTGCCCTGTCACTAGCTCAACTATTTCTCAGTCTCACCTAGATGACTTGCATTTCTCTTTGTGGTTAGAAATGTGTCTTCCTGCTTTGGGCCTTCCCCACCCACAAGTGGGTTCTCTTCCCTGAGGCTTCCCTGAGGAATGTTAATCTAGCAAGTGTCCTCTGACTCAGGGATAATGTACTCTTCCCTGAATGTAACCCAGGGTAGTGAAGGCCTGAAATCTTACATTCAGTTCTGCTTTCTGGAACCTGCATTCTTTTGCTCAGGTCTAGGGGTAAAGAAAAAAGCCTGTTATATATTTTATAAAATGAGCTTTATAGCTTTTCACTCTACAATACAGATTTTCTATTTAAAAATGAGCACACCACAGACATTTGTTTTTCTTGAGCACGTTGACCAATTATGAGTCTCTGCATTGCTTGCTATCCCTTTGCAGGAAAGGCTTCCTTGACCAAGCGTCAGAGCAGCACAGTTTGACAATGGTAGGTTATCACATTCCCAGACAAGGACTTCTAGCCAGGTTTTCAGTATCAGGCTTGAATTCTATCCTGTGGGGCAGGCCTCAAGTTCACTTAGAAAGCCATTGTTTGTTTCTCCTCTGGTGAAATGAGCCAATTCAAGCCACATTAAAGTATATAAAAGCAGATTTATTGGGAGACATGTTCACTGGTCCCAAGTAAAGAGGCCAGGGAAGTCACCATGGGGAGGGAGACAGAAGGGAAGGGAAGGGAAGGGAAGGGAAGGGAAGGGAAGGGAAGGGAAGGGAGAGAGAAAAAGAGAAAGAGCAAGTACAGAGAAAAATGCAGAGAGAGGAAGGGCGAGGGGAGACCAAAATGTCTGGATTATAGAAGGAAGAGCTTCTGGGGAAGGGGAAGGCCAGCTCCTTGGCTGGAAAATTCAGCATAGAAGATAGGGTATGCCAACCATGTCCTGTAACAGGTAGGGACTGATGGATGCTGGGAGAACCTAGAATCCTGGTCTACCTTTATATGTTAAATATGCACCTCAGCCCCTTGTCCCCAATTGAAACCCTATACTAAGTTCATTGTGTCTGGCAGGTCAGTATTTAAGATCTACCTTTGGGTGAATTAGTTTTCTTCTCCAACACCCTTTTGGAACTGTGAAAACTAGACAGTAGGAAGAAAGTTTTATTTAATTTCTAGTGTGATTTCTCAATGTTCTACAACCAAAATGCATGTCATTGGCAATAAGGTCTTACCACCCAGTTCAGTGAACAACCAAAAGCTGTGGGGAGCCAACAGAAGGTGGCTATCATCCTTGCAGCCATCTTGAGCCATATACCCTGACAAGAGACTTGATTACAATAGCCTACAACAGCTGAGCACACTCTGATAACTTCTTGCTTTAGATACCCAGGATTTTCCCTTGGGTGTGAGAGACTTAAAGGTGTGTGACTTAAGGGCATGACTTAGAGATCAGATTTAGAGACAAGACCTGAGGGCATGATTAAAGGCGT
Source organism: Arvicanthis niloticus (assembly GCF_011762505.2). Classification (NCBI taxonomy): domain Eukaryota; kingdom Metazoa; phylum Chordata; class Mammalia; order Rodentia; family Muridae; genus Arvicanthis; species Arvicanthis niloticus. Next base: position 43,580 of record NW_023046038.1, on the reverse strand, counting down.
GACTTAGAGGCGTGGCTTAGAAGTGAGACATATAAAAAGCAAGAGGCAGATAGGAGAGGTCAGAACAATTTGGAAAACAGAGAATCAGACGTTTCAGAGAGAACAACTTGGAGTAAAAATTAGGCACTTGGAAGATTATTAGGTATTAGGCACTTGGCACGTGGAGGAAGAACTTGGAATTAGACATTAGGCACTTAGCACTTGGAAGAAGAAACTTGGAACTTGAAGGCACTAGGGACTAGGAATTAGGACTTGGGACTTGGAGAGAAGAAGAGAGACTGAAGAATAAATGGGATTGAATCACACTCTGTCTGGTCTCCATTCCTCACATCCCGTCCTTACTCTCTCTCTTGCTGAACCCCAACCTGCAGACTGGAGCAGCTTGGGGCAGCGCGAGCTCTAACAATTTAGCTTCCAAGGCTTTTGGCAGTGCGGGTCCCAACATTGACAGAACAGTCCGAGACACTTGGGCCCCCAAAGTGGGCTAGAGTAATTCTCAGCATTTTTGGCCCCCAAACATGGGGCAGCTTGGTTCTCAACAAAAAGCAATGTTAACAGTCTGTGGAGCTGGGCGGTGGTGGCACACACCTTTAATCCCAGCACTTGGGAGGCAGAGGCAGGCAGATTTCTGAGTTCGAGGACAGCCTGGTCTACAGAGTGAGTTCCAGGACAGCCAGGGCTACACAGAGAAACTCTGTCTCAAAAACAAACAAACAAACAAACAAAACAAAACAACAACAAAAAAAAACAGTCTGTGGAGTTGGTTTACTTTCAGTTTTTGGGTTGTTTTTTGATCCTCTGGAAACTCACAGATCCACGGCGATGCCCACACCTGGCACTGAAGTTTCATTGGATAACTCATGAAGCCTAGTCTATTGGACCCTGAGATCCAAACCGGGAAGACATGCCTCCCACAGAAACACTCATGATCAGGAGGGTTGATGCAAAGGCAAGAGGTTTATTGATCCAGTGCACTGGGGTTCCTCCATATGCAGGCTAGAGGAAAACTGAGCTACAGCTAAGAGCAGTTTTTATACAGTTTTCATAGGGTTTACAAGGGCAGTCTTACAATCACCTCTTAGACAATGCTAACCACAAAGCCTGACCTTAAATGACTGTTACCATGCTTGGTTTCTTGGCAACATTATCTTATGATAATGAGTGTTAGCTAAGTCTATCTTACCATAGCTCCTGTTTACCCAGGTTTATTGTGCTAAGGGCCCAGCTTCCTGATAACCTTTTAATTCTTTTATCTTGCGTCCTTCTCCTGGGATGTATGTGTAAGTCTTTGAAATGTGCTTCTCCCAGAATGTGTTTCTGGAGACGTTAATTTTTAAGTTTAGGCTAAGACCTGAGATTCCTTCATTACTTGAGGGGCAGTGAAAGGAGGGAGACAGTTTTACTGGGACAGTTATAGTATAAGGATTTATGATTTGCCACAGAATGACACCTCAGACTCAAATAGCAGGTAAATGCAAGGAGGATTTTATTCTGCAGAAGTCCAGCATGCTGAGGTCTCCCCGTTACCAAGATAAAGAGACACCCAAGTGAGCTTGCAGTGCTGATTTAAAGCACATTAGGGAATTCTAGGGTAGATGGCCTCTATGTTAATCTGCTGGGTCCATCTCTATGGATATTCCATTATAGGGTATGGGAGCTGGAAACTTGCTATGGAGGTCTGGAAACAGTTGGCTAAGGAAGTAGCTGAGGAAATCTGGAAACTACTGCTGATCCATTGCCTTGCCTCAGGCCAGGTGGAGTGGCAGCTTCTAAAAACTGGACTTGCCCCATCTCAAATTCTTGAGATGTTTTTGAGGCTCCTACACTAGCAGCTCCAGCCAGCTCCACATCAGGGAGTGTAAAAAGCAGGCCCTTAACAGGACCAACTCTATTTTTTTACTAGGAAAGAGAACAAGTCTTGACATGTTTTAAAGCACTATGATAACCAAAAGTTGTTTTGAAACCTTATGAACCAAAATATGTAAAAATAAGCTGTTTTAAATAAGTAAGATAACCACCTGCCGTGAAGTCATAGCATGGAGGTAGCTAGACTCATCTGGCTATCTGCCGTGCACATCAGCAGTAACCCCAAATTCAGCATAAAGAGGAGCCTCAGCTGGAGTACATTATCACACTGGTAGTCATGACTACCTAAGTGATCCTCCCCTGACCAAGAGACTGACAGCATCTACCGTGCCCAATGATTTGTGGTCTGGATTCTGGACCTTTAGCTGAAACCAGCATAAGAACTCAGGTCTTATAACCCATGAATCAATGATGTACTTATTGCTATGCTTATTTCTTTGGTAATTAGAAATTTATTATTTGTGTTCATTGTGCTGATATTGATAGAGGCAATGCATAGGAAATGTGGCAATACCTCATTGTGGCAATAGCCTTAGCGTTGGTAATAATATATTGTTTGCTGTGCATTATTAAAGAGCAATTGAATGTCAAACTCTCCATTTCTGGCATCTCCCCTCTCGTGGAACTGACAATCTCACAGTCAATCCAGTATATGACCCCTGAGTGGAGAAGGATCTGTCGCTCTTCTCCCTGAGGGGATACTAAAGCCTTGTCACAACCTGCTCAAGACAGAAAAGATATTGGGCTCTCAACAAGGAGAGAACCTAGTAACACAGTGGAAATGGCCACCCTTTTAACTCAAGGTGCTAGCTGGTTGAAGACATCCTCCCCAGAGTAATAAGTCACTCTAGGTACAAGCTATAGTAGAACATAAAAATATTAGCCAGACAGTGGTGGCACATGCCTTTAATCCCAGCACTTGGGAGGCAGAGGCAGACAGATTTCTGAGTTTGAGGCCAGCCTGTGTGAGAATAAAATTTGAAAACAGCTTGAAACAAATAACAAAAATTCATGGTCAGCAAAGACCACCAACAACTTGTTAAACATAGTCATAATAAAAATATTAGGTCCCTCTGCGGTCAGGATGACCAAAAATGAAAAGGCATGCAAGGATGTGCCCAGACAAGTCCAAACAAGCCCAAGTGAGTAATGGGCCATCTAGTGTTGACTTTTCTCTCCCCCTTTCCATGAAGTCCAAGGTTTCATGATCAAAAAATAACTAGTCATCCTGCCAACTTGAATGATTGCTTACACAAATTGCTGATGTTTAAAATATCCAATCATATGTAACTGTGCCAAATTTTCCAGCTCTCCCCAACCTCTACCTATAAATATCCCAAAGTTCCTGGGGTCTGAGTTGAATCCTCTATCTCCTGCGTGAGATATGCTGATCCAGATTTGAATGAGGGTCTCCCTTCAGGGGTCTTTCATTTTGGTGCATGGGCCGGGAAAAACTTGTCCAGGATCTGTGCGACCACCCAGGACTCCCAACGACCCCTTGGAGGTAGGTCTGTATGAATGGTGTGTATCTGAGTGCTGTCTCTGTCTCTATGTCTGTGTTTTGTGTTTTGGTTTCTAAGCAGCTGCCATTGTAGGCCATAAGGACTCAGTGGCTGCGGATGCAGACATGCTAGGGCCACAGGCTGCAGCTCTGGAGGATGCTCCAGAGGCAGGAAGGAGTCAGGAAGGTCTGACTGCCCTGTTTCGGAACAAAGGAGATGGAGTGCTCCTGCTTGAGGGGAAGACATGGAATCCTTCCCCGTTAGGGGTTGCCTTTGACTGGTTCTGTAAGACCAAATGTGGGCAAGTGTGTCTGACTGTGTTACTTCTGTGTGGTTGTGTTTTATGTGTAACAGTGAGACAGTCTTTCTGCGACCCCTCCCTGCCACCACTGCGTAAAACATCCTGAGTTAAAAAGAGATAACATGACCACTGGCAGAAAAAGAGATAGAGCCGCTGGTGAGTGCTGCTACAGAGCAGAGAGGTGGGTGGGTCCTTTGACGAGGGGCACCATGGTTCGGGTGGCCCACCCACAACAACTGGGCAGTTTTCCACCAGCCATCTATGAAGATAGATAGGGCCCAGGTAATTAGAAAACCTGGCGGAGGAGAGAGACATCTTCCCTGAGCCATGCTGGACAAAACAGCCCCAGCAAGATTATTCACCTGAGAGTTATAATTATTTATTAAAAAAAAAAAAAAAGAACTGGTTAAAACTGCTTACTTAATTTAGTTTAAAACTTACTTGAGAGACAGTCTCAATTTATACAAGAAAAACTGATAATTTGCCCTGCTCTGTGGCCAGGAGAAGGGCACCAGCAGAAAGAACCTTGAATAAATTTACTGTTTTCATAAGCGGCTCTTGGAAGGGGGCCAGCAGTTTTTTGGCTTCTGTAATAAGAGAGTTGATAGTGGTTTTTCCCAGTTTAATAAGTAAAAAAATACTTTTTTCTTAATTTACAGCTAAAAATTACAAGCTGTCCTGTGTCAGAAAAAATATATATATAGGCTTCCGTTTTGATAGACTTTCTAGCCATTTCTGTCTGAGACAATTTCATTATTTATATGAGACTTTCATCAAGATTTGGCTCAAAGATGAGAGTTCAGATAAGATAAAATTAAAGAAGTGGTGAAGACTTGTGCTCTTATGTTAAATATAAAAATGTTTACTTTCTTGTTCTTGTGTATCACTTCTAAAATAATATTCTAATCAGAAATAACTCTTTAAAAGGTTTTTGTAGAACTATGACCAAAGTTTCTATTTTGTCAAAAGTTAAATTCAAATAAGTGTCAAATTAATACTATGTGAGCCTTCAACATCTTAATAGTCCTTGCTGTGAAATGCTGTAGATAAGGCTATTCATTCTGATTGAATTTTTTTCTTAGCGCTTCAGAGGTGAGCTCACATTACACCTGTAAACAAGGTACTGTTTGCAGACTGAACTAGGTTGTGGTCTCTAATGTGATGTAAACAGCAGTCATACAGCCTCACAAATACATCAGTCTGTACAGAGTTCTAGAAGACTATTTACTGCTTTTACAGGTGGTCAAAACAATAAATAAAATAAAAGCCTTTCTTTCCCAAGACCTTTATAGATTCTGGTTTTCAGGAGTGCTCTTCAAGACAAAAGAGCAGAAGAAGATACTGGAGAAAAGGAACATTCCCGCAGACATGGGGACCCCCCCCCCCATCAATTGATCAGGCCATGGTCCAGAGTGGGTTACTTCTGACCAGATGTGACTGAGACCTTCATGTGACAGAAGGTAAGGGACACCTGAAGGCCCACGCCAGATCCCATTGACAGGTCTTAAGAAAGAGGATGAGACCCCACTAATTTTGATCAAGGCACATGAGGTTAAACAGGGAGGCTAGAGAGAAGTCTAGAAGAAAGAAATAGAGAAGAAGAGTAGAGAAGGTTTAGTGTAAGTCTAGAAGAAGAGTGAAGGAGAAGAGTGGAGATAAGTTGCTGAGATTAGAAGGAGGTAAAAAAAAAGAAAGGTGACAGGAAAAGAATTTAAGTTGCTGAGAAAGTCTTCCATATCAGGGATGTGATAAAAGAGGCAGAGAGAGAGAGAGAGAGAGAGAGAGAGAGAGAGAGAGAGAGAGAGAGAGAGAGAGAAAACAGAAAAGAGACAGTGTGGCACATTCTAAGTGGGAAAAGGTTTATTCAGGGGAAAGGGCAAAGGTGGGGAGATAAGAGAAGTAGAGGCCGGCCATGACCACGTGGAGAGAGAGGAAGGGGGGGGACAGAGAGAGAGGGGGTATAAGAGCGGGGTAAGAGAGTAAGACAGCAAGAGAGAGAGGAGGGGGCAAGCAGCCCCTTTTATAGTAGATCAGGCTACCTGGCGGTTGCCAGGTAACTGTGGGGAGGAGCATACCTGGCTGTTGCCAGGTAACTGTAGGGAGGAGCATACCTGGCTGTTGCCAGGTAACTGGGGAGGTGGAGTTTAGATGGAATACTAACAGGTCCTCCTTCAGGTCACTGAGAAAAAATATATTTATGGACTACCGGAAAAATGGGTGGACTAAGAGATGGGCTGGCTATCCCATTCATTTATGGTCATCCTAGACTGTTCCTACCCTCTGTCAGGTTGAGACTTACTCCCCAGGATGGGGGCCCAGATACACTTCCTACCAGATGGGCTGCAACTAACTGATAAGTAACTAATGGGTAGAAGAAAGGCTTCTCCTACTGATTCCAGGCCGGGAGCTGAGGTAACCTGCTTTACAGATGGGAGCAGTTTTCTCCATGCTGGTCAGAGACAAGCCAATGCTACTGTGGTGGACACAATGTCATCTAGGCTGATGCCCCACCCTGGGCTCATTGGTGCAGAGAGCAACCTTGGAACTTGGGGCTGACAAAAAAACCAACATCTGCATGGACAACAGGTATGCTTTTGCCACAGCCCATGTCCACAGGGCTATATACCAAAAGAGGAAACCACTGATGAAGTCAGCAGCTGTAAATATTCATTTCTCAGGACACCAAAAGGGAGGAGACTCAGTGGCCTGAGGAAAATAACCAGACAGATCAAGTGGGCTTAATACAGGAGCCCTTGCCGGTTTTGGGGCCTAAGAGATGGCCTCATTTAAGAACACAGAGTAAGAGAAAGAACTCAGATTGCTAGCCATCCTGCCAGCTACTATCTACAGGAAAAAGAGGCAATGGTGCACACAAGAAGGGGAGAACTATACTCCCCAGAAAGCAAAGGACTTACCAGGCTAAATGCACAGATGGACTCTTTTTTTTTTTTTTTTTTTTTTCTTTCTTTTTTTTTTTTTTTGGTTTTTCGAGACAGGGTTTCTCTGTGTAGCCCTTGGCTGTCCTGGAACTCACTCTGTAGACCAGGCTGGCCTTGAGCTCAGAAATCAGCCTGCCTCTGCCTCCCAAGTGCTGGGATTAAAGGCATGTGCCACCACCACCCAGCACGACAGATGGACTCTTAAGATATGATTACAACCAAGCAGCCAAGAGAGTTTAAAGCGTATAATGGACCTCCGGTTTGGTCCAGGAGAAATAATAAGACAGCATAAGATATGCCAGCAAACAAAGACTTATGAGACTTAGAGTAAATAAGAAAATACCTAGGAAAAACAGCCTAGAATAGGGACCTTCCAGAGGTTTCAAGTGTCCTAGGTAATTAGATCAAATAGCAGTTTTACTTTTGTTTTTAAGGTAAGTCATAAATTGTCAGAGATATTAGAGGCTCCACTGTTTATACTATCTCCAGAGCTCAGGACAGGTAGAGAGAATATACAGAACCCTAAAACTAAATTACCCTCCCCCCCCCCCGGGAACTGGCGCTGGTAGAGTGTCCTTTGTCCTTGTTCCAAACCCAGAATGTCCTCATTGTGTGAGAAATGATTTTTCAGGCTACTTAAGACTGTTTCTGAGCTGTTGATCATCTGACCTCCTTGAGTTGACCAACACCTGTGCCTGATGTCAACTGGAGAAGATCTAGATGCCTGAGCAACCCCCCTGCTGTTTAGCTCAAGGTCACCTGCTATTCTACAAGGCCAAGAGCAGCAGGCCTTGACTCCTGAGACAGTTCCACCCTAGAGGCAGGGATAATGCTGCCTTTGAAGACCCCCAAACTCGGGAGACCCTTCCTCAAGTCTCAGGAAATCATGACCACTAAAGATCACAAGAAACCATACCTGGATGCAATCAATGCAGAGGCTTTATTAGGGAAGTTGGACGGCAGTCAAACCACAAGCTCTCTCTCAACAGCAAGGTTTGGCCCGAGTGATGGGTTAAGGGGTCTTTTAAAGAGGAAAACCACCAAACTAGGGGAGTGGGAGAGGGGGTGAAGGGTTGCCAAGGATACATAACATAAGAACAGTGAAACATTCCAGAGAAAGCCACCCTGAATGGTTAATAGCCATGGAAATTACTCAGTACACCCATTCTTCTAAAAATGTGGTTTTACCATATCACTGCCCTACCCTGTCAACTATCTATTAACTATTTCTCACTAGCTCCAGCCATAGAGCCACAGCCCTGTCATTATGTTTTTTACCACCTGAATGACTTTCATTCTTTACAGCCAGTTCCTGAAACTGGCCTGGCTTGTTTCAGAGAAAAGTTCCATGTCCCTAAAAGAACTTAAAAAGCATCTATATATGTATATATTCTATAAAAAATTTTTATAATTTTTCATTCTTCACCTTAGAGGGGTGGGACTTAATGTGTGAATATCCCGAGGCTAAAATGACAACTTGTGATTCCAAGATTGAAATGAAAATGTGAATCCAGAGTTATATAAATTTGTTCCTTTTACAATTTCGCTTTATTATATATGTGATGCACATATATATATATATATATATATATATATATATATATATATATATATACAACTATGTGCCACAAAATATATAAAAGTTAAAAGAGTCATCGACTTCCCTCTCAGAGGTTGTTCTACAGAACAGAATAAGGGTTAGACTTGCTGTTCCTTAAAGAAGGTGTTTGTGTGCTACTCTGAGCTATATAAAAACTCAGAGAAAGATTAGGACCAGAGACAGAAAGATAGAGAGGCGCAGCAAAGTTGGTAGATGACGACCCTATTATCCTCCCTTGCTGGACCTCTTGTGATTTTACTTTTGTTTTTAAATAAATTAGTAACTTTTGTTAGAGAAAAGGTATATACTGTTCAGTTAATGGTGTTAAGAGAAGAATATGAAACTGTAAGAGACAGAAAAGATATTAATCTTTAATTCGAAGATTAGAATTATTTTAAACAAAAGGAGTAGGAAATGTGAGAATAAAATTTGAAAACAGCTTGAAACAAATAACAAAAAATTCATGGTCAGCAAAGACCACCAACAACTTGTTAAACATAGTCATAATAAAAATATTAGGTCCCTCTACGGTCAGGGTGACCAAAAATGAAAAGGCATGCAAGGATGTGCCCAGACAAGTCCAAACAAGCCCAAGTGAGTAATGGGCCATCTAGTGTTGATTTTTCTCTCCCCGTTTCCAGGAAGTCCAAGGTTTCATGATCAAAAAATAACTAGTCATCCTGCCAACTCGAATGATTGCTTACACAAATTGCTGATGTTTAAAATATCCAATCATATGTAACTGTGCCAAATTTCCAGCTCTCCCCAACCTCTACCTATAAATATCCCAAAGTTCCTGGGGTCTGAGTTGAATCCTCTATCTCCTGCATGATATATGTTTCAACCCGAGGGCCCTCGCCATTAAACTACCTCTGCTGTTTCATCAAGAAGGTCTCTCGTGTGTCTTTGGGTGCACACTGATCCAGATTTGAGTGAGGATCTCCCTTCGGGGATCTTTCACCTGGTCTACAGAGTGAGTTCCAGGACAGCCAGGGCCACATGGAGAAACCCTGTCTTGAAAAACCAAAAAAATTAAAAAAAAAAATTACAAGGCCATATATGCATGGAGTAAGCCCTGAGGTACAAGCCCACCAAGCATTCTCTGGAGGCAGCATGTATCCTGCAACAGTAGGGGTTATAGTGTAGTTATAAATGGGAATAGGCTGGGTGTACCTTATTTCTAATACAGAGTCCCTGTGCAGTTAACCAACATTTCTGTGTTAAGTCTGGGGCAAGAGGAGTTAAGAATCAGCAGTCCAATCAGCCTTCCTGCCAGCTACTGTAAACTTGATGACAAGGTTGTTGCATTGGCCCCTAGGAGTATCCAGACAGTAAGGGGGCTAGTGGCTGATATAGCAAAGCATAAGCAGAAAACAAGCAGGATCAGAAGTGTTGGAATCTCAGTTTCAGTGGATTGAGAAGGTATGAGGTAATGACCTTCCATTGTTCTTGTAGCAGTTCCCCTGGAAGTCTCCTCTGCTGGGACCTCAACTGCTGGATTGTCTATCTCTCTCCTGGCAGGCTAATGTGAGAGTGGTGTATCCATGTCCTGATCCTGTCTACCTTAATAGCCATAGGCATGATCAGGGTCATGATGTGTGGTCCTTTGTGTGAGGTTCCAGAGTCTTGTAGTTATGTCTCTTAATCCAGACTTTCTCACCTTGTTCAAAGCAATGGGAGGGGAGTAGGGGTAGGAGCAAACTCATAAATCAGGCTGATGGCAGGTCAGAGTTGCTTCTAGACCCTATGGAAGACTTCCAATGATTTTAAAAACTTATGTTGGTCAAATTCAGCTAAGATATCATATTGGAAGTTAGGCAACATGGGAGGGAGCCTCCCATATAGGATCTCAAAAAGGGGGTGGGGGAGACCTGAAGTATAGGGTGGGTGTTCTTAGCCCTATATAAGGCATAAGATAAGAGAGACAGTCACCATCAGTGTCAGGGGATAATTTGGTCAAGTCCTCCTTCAGGGTCTAATTCATCCTCTCTACTTTCCCTGAACTCTGGGGTCTGTATGTACAATGTAATTTTGAATTGGTCCCCAGAACCTGTGCTAGAGATTGAGTTACTGAGAAATGAGTGCTGGTCTACTGTTAGACCCAAACAGGGTAGGCATGGGTATGATGCCTGGGTATGATGTCTTCCAGAAGCTTCTTTGCCATTACCTTGGTAGTCTTCTTTGTATGGTAAGCTTCTACCCATCCTGCAAAGGTATCTATAAAAACTAGCAAATACTTATATCTATATGTTCCTGGTTTTTATTTCTGTGTAGTCTATTTCCCAATGAGCCCTGGCCATTGGTCCTTGATTCTGGTTCCTGGAGCTGTTTCTTGATTAGAGCCTGAGAAGTTCACAGCCTGGCAGGTGGCACAGTCTGAGATTGCCTAATCAACCAAGTGTCCTAAGTCAAAACTTTTATGCCTTGCACTCACATCAGTTCTTTCAGTTTTGGTGACCAGGTGTGAAGCTTGAGGAATCTGATGGAGGTTTAGCAATCTCCTTAGGGAGAATGGAGAAGCCTTCAGAGGTCAACAACCATCCTTCTCTCTTCTGTAAACTCCTTGGCATTCCTCCTGATGTTATTTGCTTTCACCAGTGTATTCAGCGATGGATGGGGGAAGGTGGGCAGCAAAGGGACCATGATGTTGACAGTGGAAGCTTGGACAGTGTCCATTTTGGTTTTATCAGCTATCCTGTTCTCCTGGACTATTCATGATGTGCCTTTCAGATGCCAGGAGCAATGAATTATGGCCACTTTAAAAGGAAGCCTCCCATACAAATATTCCTTCCTTATTTTTGATGAGGTTTTTTTCCTTTCACAGTCAATAATCCCCTCTCTTAATATATGGCCCACGTTCCTGAGCCATAGGTACTTAGATCCATTGATAATTAGAAAAATGAAAGGAAGAACGGTGGTTGAGCAAGCAATACTCTGTTCTCTGTTTGGAAGATCAAAGTCCATATGCAGTCACAGCAGGGCTGCATCTACATTTTGCTGAAGAGTAGAACACATAAGATGCTCACTGAATCAGAGCCTACATTGTGCAAATCCTAGTCACTCACTGGCACAGCGCCAGAAAACAACAAGCAAATTTGTCCAGATATATAGACTTAAGAAAGAGAATAATAAACAACCATGCTTGTAATAAACAAGCATGCCTGTACAGAGAGCAAGCTCTGTTTGTAAATGAATACAAGAAACAGAGATAACCACAATATATAACAGATCTTTTGTTAACAAGGTAATAAAAACCCTACTATAATTCTGGCAGGGATGGAGAACTCAACACTTTACACATGAAGATTAAAAGATATGAAGAAGACACCTGGTCTAGTTTGCTTTCTGTGGCTATGATAAAACATAATGACCAAAAGCAAATTGGGGAGTAAAGAGTTTCTTTGGCTTACAGTTCCAGGTAATCCTTCATTATCTAGGGAAGTAAGGACAGGATAATTAGGCAAGACCCTGGAGGCAGGAAGTGAAGCAGAGATAATGGAGGGGTGCTACTTACTGGCTTGTTCTCCATGACTTGCTTAACCTGCTTTCTTTTTATAAAAGGTTTATTTATTTATATGAGTATACTGTAGCTGTCTTCAAACACACCAGAAGAGGTCATCAGATGGTTGTGAGCCACCATGTGGCTGCTGGGAACCAAACTCAGAACCTCTGGAAGAGCAGTCAGTGCTCTTAACCACTGAGCCATCTTTCTAGCCCTCAACCTGCTTTCCTATACAAAACATGACCACCTGTCCAGGGAAGGCAATGTCCACAGTAAGCTGGACTCTTCCATATCACTACTCAAGAAAATGCCCCAAGACTTGTCCACAGGCCAATCACCATTGTAAATTGGTTCCTTCTTTTCTAGTGCCTTAGTTTGTTTCAAATTGATATAAACTAACAAGCACAACAACCATATAGGTTGTAAATTGTGTTGGAATTGAGCATTTATCAAGGTTAACCAAAAACTAGTAGATATTTTAAGACAGTGGTTCTCAAGGTTGTGACCCCTTTGACAAATCTCTATCTCCAAAAAGTATTTACATTATGATTCATAACAGTAGTAAAATTATAATTATAAAGTAGTAACAAACATAATTTTATGGTTGGGGCCACAGAAACATGAGGAATTGTATAAAAGGATTGCAGCATTCCGAAGATTGAGAACCACTGACTTTAAGAAGTAAAGATAGAAAAAAATAATATTCTGTTACAAGAAAAGCTTGTTGTAGATATTCAAGATAAATATTTCTATATTTCAGCTATAGTCAATTATTGAATATAGGAGCAAACATAACAGACTATTTTTAAAAATATTTTTAAATGGTCATAATTATTATAGAGTAATTATTCTAAAGATTTGCATAAAGCCAAAAGACAATTCTTTCAATCTGTTGACTTTTTTTATTCAATCAAATATAGATTTGAAATAGCCTCTAAAGAAACTGTTATGACACATAAATATTTAAGATGCAAATATATTTATTAAAAGAATCCATCATTAATGATCTATAATCCATAAGATTTTAAAGTAAATGATAAAGATATTTCAATGTGGATTCCTCTGGCTCTCAATGACATGTTTTAATTTTTAAATCACTGTATTTCTATGTACCTCACTACTTATTTCCCAAATCTGGAAGAAAAAAAGTTTAAGATTCCAAACCATAGTCAGCTCAAAGATATTCATAACACACATAATGCAAAGTGAATGCAAGCATCAAGTGTTCCTAACTGACCTGGAAGGAAAAAGTGCTGCTGGTAGAAAACACAGGCTACAGTTAGTCAGTGATCCCACCTCCTCTTCATCCTCAGAGAATACGCTCTACCTCAGAACTTTTCCAGTTCTTTTTTTTTTTTTTTTTTTTTTGGTTTTTCAAGACAGGGTTTCTCTGTGTAGTCCTGGCTGTCCTGGAACTCACTCTGTAGACCAGGCTGGCCTCGAACTCAGAAATCCACCTGCCTCTGCCTCCCAAGTGCTGGGATTAAAGGCGTGCACTTTTCCTGTTCTTAAGCATCAATCACTACAGCAAGTGTGTTGATTCATTTATAACTTTTATCATCATAGTTTACCATTTTACATTTCCCTTCACCCTGTACAAAAGTAGAAATGATTTCCCATAGCTGCTGGCCGCACACTTCTTTGAGAATGAGCACCTTAGAGTTTTTCTTAGCATTTAGATGGCTCTCAAACAATCTTATTATTTCATCTAAATTTCTGTGGGGCAGACACAGATGCCCAGCTCTCCCACATTCATCCCACTTGCCTCCCACTTTCAAAACATTCTATAACCTTGCTTAGGGTTATCAGGGCAAGAAAGACCATCAGACAAATATGTTTGTTGCCTTCCAGGTCCTGATAGTCCATATATCCTGTCTTGGGAACTCACATGTGACTAATACCAATCTTACATACACACCCCTCCCCCATACATTAGTATCTAACTACTTGACAAACTTCATTGCTTCTCAAAGTCTTACCTGGACCTTGGAGGGCATCTGGAAGATCATAGGTAATGTTATCCTGCCAGAGTCAGACATTAAATAGTGCTAGTCACCAAAACCAGAATTGGTAGCTCTTCCTGGCTATGATTTGTGACTGTTACTATCTAGTTCAAAAATCAGTCTTCTGTGTGCATGGCCACATGATCAAAACTACAAATAAGAGCAGGTAGCACAGATTACTTTAGTGATTTATTATAGGCAAGATCTCTTTGGCAGTTCTCAGAGGTGATCAAATGTGTGTGGAAACATGATTCCCTGGTCCATCAGTTGGTGTTCCTTCTTAATGTTCAGTTTCAAAGTAAACATTTGGGAGAATTTAAGTTGAGTATCTGAAAATGGATAGTTTCTGCTTCAATTAGTTTCTAGCGATACTTACTAAGTGCTGCTGGAATCCAAGGTATGTAGAGATCACTGCTCTACTAAATATATGGGAGACAGATGTAGGTGAATAGCAAGAAATCTGTAGAAGAAGATGGAGGTTTCAGGCCTATGGCAAGGGAGGTCCTGAGAAGTCATTGCATGACACTGTGAAAATGAAGCCGAGGTTACACTGGAAATCCCAAGACTTTGAGCAAGCCAGATCCATGGAATTTCTGATAAGGAGAGCTTCATACAGGAAGTAGGACCAACCCAAGAGAGGGAAGTATCTTGTAGGGAGCAAATTGGGATGGGCAGAGCCATCTAAACCCTTTGATATTGGTCATGAAGATTCAGGATTTGGGATTTGCCTTGGTCTTGGTTTGGTCCCATGTTTCCTCACTATAACCTCATTTGTACTTTTTGGAATGGTAGCATATATATTCTGTTACAGTGTGTTGGAAGTATGTAATTTGCTTTTTTGATTTTTACAAGGAGTTACAGCTAAGAGGTTATTTGAATCTTAAAAGAACTTGGAACTTTGAAACAGTATTGAGGCTGTGAAAGTATATAGGGACTTTTGAAATTGAGCTAAATGCATTTTGCATTATTATATGGCCATGAGAGTATAGAATATGATGGTCTGAATGATAAGTGTCCTCCATAATCTCTGTTATTTGAATACTTGATCCCAAGTTGGTGGCACTGTTTGGGGAGACATAGAAGGTGTAGCCATGCTACAGGAAATAGATCTCTGGGTGTGGGCTGTAAGACTTCAAAATCATGTACCACTCACATATTTTTTTGGCCTTTTTTTAAATGAGTCAAGATGCAAGCTCTTAGCTTCAATCCGAGAAACATGTTTGCTTGTTAAAATGCTTCCCCAAGTGATGGTGAAGGACTCTTATCTCTCTAAAAGTATAAACCCAAATAGACTTTTTTTTCTATAAGTGACCTTGGTTCTGGTGTTTTATAACAGAAACAGGGAAGTAACTAATGCAGGATCCTAAAATGTTTAAAAATGGCCAGGTGTGGCTGTGCACGCTTTTAATCCCAGTACTTTTTGGTGCTAAACACTTTTAGTTCTGGCACTTGAGAAGCAGAATCAGGTGAATTTCCATGCATTTAAAGACCAGTTTGATTCACCTTAGATAGTTCCAGACTAGGGATATATATAGTGGGAACCTGTCTCAAAAAAAAAAAAAAAAAAAAGAAAAAAAGAAAAAGAAAAGAAAGAAAGAAAGAAAGAAAAAAGAGAAAGAAAGAAAAAGAAAGGAAAAATGTGGCTCTATAGAAACTTAAAATTAATAAAAAGCTCCTATTTCAGTTTTAGATTCAAACATTAACTTCCCCCCAGGGACACATCCCAGGAGAAGCACATTCCAAAGACTCAAACAAACATTCCAGGAAGAAGATAAGAGATAAGATAAGAGTTCCAAGATAAGAGTTTATGAGCCCTTAACACAGTAAAACCTGGATGATTAATTCTTTCACTTATTTGGTTGTGTTTTCTTGCAATCTTTTTTTTTGTTTTGTTTTTGTTTTTGTTTTTGTTTTTTTCGAGACAGGGTTTCTCTGTGTAGCCTTGGCTGACCTGGAACTCACTCTGTAGACCAGGCTGGCCTCGAATTCAGAAATCCGCCTGCCTCTGCCTCCCAAGTGCTGGGATTAAAGGCGTCCGCCACCACTGCCCGGCAACTGACCTGTTTTGTTGTAAAAAGATAAGGTGCAAATTTGAGTTACTTAGCAACCAGGCTTGGGAACAGAAACTGAGCCTAGGAACTGTTGTTGGAGTTTGACCTTTATGGTTAATGTATAAGAAATAATTGTATAACTACCCTCATAAATTTTGTACGAATAGTATATAAGCTGCCCAGAGCTAAAATTCGGGGTTCTTCTTGCTGGCATACAAGAGAACTCCAGTGCACTGGTTTTTATTAATTTATTAATAAACCTCATGCTATTGCAATGAGTCCCACATCTATGAGTGTCTCTGGGGGACCGTGTCCCCTGGTTTTGGATCTTTAAAATTCAACAGCTCTAATAACAGTAATGGAATGCCTCAGTAGCAGGACAGATGAACTTGCCAGTGAAAGTGAAGACAAGCAGGAAAAATCAAAAGCTTCCATTTTTCCTGTCCATTATATAGGCTGCCCCAAGGAGAGGCCCAGAATTGAAGTGGGTCGTCTGCCTTCAAGTGATCTGGATTACCAGGGAGTTTTCTGACTTCAAATGATCCAGTCAAGAAAAGTCCCTCATAGATGTGCACAGCTGCTTGAATTTTTAGTTAACTGCAGATGTAGTCAAGTTGACAACCAAGAATAGCTATCACAATGTACTACTGTCAGGCCTGTCAATCTGCGTTTGATCCCCAGGTCCCACATGGTAGAAGGAGAGAATCAGATCTTACAAGTTGTCTTCTAGTGAAGACCCCCAACTCGGGAGACCCTTCCTCAAGCCCCCGGATCGTGACCACCCAAAAATCACAAGAAACCATACCTGGATGCAATCAGCAGAGGTTTATTAGGGAGGAGCCGGCGGTCAAAACGACAAGCTCTTTAGCTCCAAGAGCAGGGTTTTGGCCACGTGTGGTGGGTTTAAAGGGTCTTTTATAGCATGGGGTGGGGGGAGGAAGGCATTTTCGTGCGCTTACACATGATTGGATATTTCAAACATCAGCAACTTGCAGAACTGGCAGAACTTGTAGAAACTCGGACCTCCCAGAAAAGGGAGGGAGAGAGAAGTAAACACCAGATAGCCCATTACTCACTTGGGCTTGTTTGGACTTGTCTGGGCATGCCCTTGCATGCCTTTATTTTTGTCACCCTGCCCCTGCAGGGGCTTAATATTTTTATTATGACTATATTTAACAAATTGTTGGTGGTCTTTGCTGACCATGAATTTTTGTTATTGTTACAATGCTGCTTTCAAATTTTGTTCTCACATTCCCGACTCCTTTAGTTTGGAATAACTTTAATCTTAAAGTTAACGATCAGTATCTTCTATGTTGTTTTTTATAATTTCATCTCTTTGTCTTAACAACATTAATTGAAACAGTATCTATTTTAGTTTTAACAAAAGCTAGCAATCTATTTATGACACATGGGCCTAAAACCAAAAGTAAAAAAAATAATTATTATCAAGAGACCGGCCACAGCAGAGAGTAGGGTCATCAACCTCAAGGGCACTTATTGAACTAACTTTGTTGTGTCTCTCTATCTTTCTGTCTCTGGTCTAATCTTTCTCTAAGTCTCTGCATTGAGTCTTAGACTATCCCAGTGTGATCAGCATAAAAACACAATCTTCTTTGAGGGCTGCATATAGTCCTCTATCTTTAAGAAACAGCAAGTCTAATCTTTTTCTGTTCTGCAGAACAATATCTGAAAGGGAAGTACTGATTGTTCTAAGGCTCTCAAATCTATATCAATGGCAGCTCTTAGCTATTGGAAATAACAGGGTGTCTGTATTAGTGTAGTAGTACCTGTTCTCATTCCTGTGGCCACTCCAAGTCTCAGTATGATAGCTAGGGTCAAAGAAATAGGCTCTCTGCAGAAGTGTCTAGGGCGTATCTCAAACTCACATTAAAAAGTGCCTTCAGGGTGGTAATAAACTTAGGAGACTAGCTAGACAAGTACACAATAATCTTTGACCTCATCAAAGACAGAAGTAGATATATAAAGGGTTAATCTTGGACTGTAAACTCACCATTTATCATTTTTAGGCACTAAGTATCTGTTATCACGACTCCTTGGGCTCCATTTTACTGACTAGGGGTCTCAAAACACTTTTTTTTCTTTGTAACATACTTTTAAAGTTGTCTTCTGACTTTTTTACATTTTGTGGCACATAGCTGTCTATATATATATATAATCACATATATAATAAGAGAAATTGCAAAAGGAAATCTATATAACTCTAGATTCACATTTCAACTTCAATCTTGTAATCACAAGCTGTCATTTAACCTTGGGTGTACACACACTAAGTCCCACCCTCCAAGGCAGCATTTTCCCTGTGCCTCTGGGGTGGTCTCAGGAGTCAAGGCCTGCTGCTTCTTTAGCCTTGTAGAATAGCAGAAGACCTGGAGCCAAAGAGTAGGGGGTTGTTCAGGCATCTGGATCTTCTCCAGTTGGCATCAGTCACAGGTGGGTGATGGTGAACTTCAAGGAGGTCGGATGGTCCACAGCACCAGGAACAGTCTTTTAGTATCTTGAAAAATCATTTCTCACACAAAATGGGCATTCTGGGTATGGAGCAAGGACAAGGGACACTCTAGCCAGCGCCAGTTCCCAAGGGTAGTTTAATTTTAGGGTGCTGTATATTCTCTCTACCTGTCCTGAGCTTTGGAGACAATATAAACAGTGGATCTTCAATTTCTGACTTACCTTAAAACTGCTCTCTGATCTAATTACCTAGGACACTTAAAACCTCGGGAAGGTCCCTATTCTAGGCTGTTTTCTCCTAGGTATTTCTTATCTATTCTAAGTCTTATTATTTCTCTGGCTCAGAACCTAAGGTCCCTTATACGCTTTAAGTCTCTGGCTACTTGGTTGTACTCATATCTATAAGAGTCCATCTGTGTATTTAGCCTGGTAAATCCTTTGCTTTCTGGGGAGTATAGTTTTCCCTTCTTGTGTGCACTATTATCTCTTTTTCTCTAGATAGTATCTGGCAGGATGGCTAGCAGTCTGAGTTCTTTTTCTTATTCTGTGCTTTAAGTGAGGCCATCTCTTAGGCCACAACTGGAACAGGCTCCCATATCAAGACACTTGATTGTCCAGTTATTGCCTCAGGCCACTGAGTCTCCTCTCTTTTGGTGTCCTGGGCAATGAGTACTCACAGTTGCTGGCTTCATCAGGGTTTCCTCTCTTGGTATGTAGTCCTGCAGACATGTGCTGTGGCAAAAGCATACCTGTTGTCCATGCAGATGTTGGTCTTCTTGTCAGCCCCAAGTTCCAAGGTCGTTCTCTGCACCGATGATCTCAGGGGTAGGGAGTCAGTCCAGATGACATTTGTGTCCACCACAGTAGTGCTGGCTTGCCTCTGACCAGCATGGAGAAAACTGCTCCCGTCTGTAAAGCACGTTACCTCGGCTCCCAGCTGGAGTCAGTAGGAGGAGCCTTTCCTCTACCCGTGAGTTCTTGTCAGTTAGTTGCAGCCTGTCTGGGCCCCAATCCTGGGGAGTAAGTCTCAACCAACAGAGGGTAGGAACAGTCTAGGATGACCATAAATGATGGGATACCCAGCCCATCTCTTAGTCCACCATTTTCGGGTAGTCCATAAATATATTTTGGCCCATTGGCCTGGAAGAGGACCCTGTCTATCTTAATCGCTGTCTTCACACAGAGCTAATATCTTCACCATCTGGGATGTTTTTCAAGGCCTGGGATTTCTTGGCCCTGGCTTCTATTTGTTAGGGCACTCTTGGACCCGAAGCTGGCTCCTTCACTCGCAATGTGCACACTGGTCTTTTTTTTAAAGGAGTTTCTTATCTCCCTTTGATTAGAGTCCCTCTTCTCTGCTTTCTGTAAATTCTTTTCCTGTCACCTTTTTTTTTCTTTCTCTCTCTAGACTTTCTATCTTTTCCACTCTTTTCCTCTAGACTTTCACAGCAACTTACAGTAAACCTTCTATCCTTTTTTTTTAGACTTTCCCAGCAACTTCTCTCTACTCCTTAACCTTCTCTCACTTGCTATTATCACCAATAATTTTAACCCTGTCTATGATCTCATCTATCTTATCTTTCTTTTTTTTTTTTTTTTACTCTTTTCCTTTTTCCCTGATATAGTATAGTATACTTCCTAAATCTTTTAATGACTCATTTTGTAGTCTCTCTAGCCTCTGAAGTCTTGTCTACACTGACAGAATGTCTCTAGCTCTCTCAAGACCTGTCAATGGAATCTGGCGTGGGCCTTTGGGTGTCCCTTACCTTTTGTAACCCACTGTTGACCACAGCCTGATCAATTGATGGGGTCCCCATGTTTGAGGGAACATTCTTTCGGTGTCGTCTCTTGTTTTCTACTCCTGAAGGCCAGAACCTACAAGGGTCTTGTGGAAGAAAGGCTCTTATCTTATTTATTACTTTGATCACCTGTAAAAGCAGTAAATAGTCTTTTAGGACTCTGTACAGACTAATGTATCTGTGAGGCTGCATGACTGTTGTTTATATCACACTAGAGACCATAACCTAATTCAGTCTGCAAACAGTACCTTGTCCACAAGTGTAATGTGAGCTCACCTCTGAAGCTCTAAGAAAGAATCAAATCAGAACAAATAGCCTTATCTATAGCATTTCACAGTAAGGACTATTACGATGTTAAAGGTTTACACAGTATTAACAATTTTTAAAAGGCAACTTGAGTTACATTTGACACTTATTTGAATTTAATTTTTAATAAAATAGAAACTTTGGTCATAGTTCTATAAAAACCTTTTAAAGAGTTATTTCTGATTAGAATATTATTTTAGAAGTGATATATAACAAGAACAATAAAGTAAACATTTTTATGTCTAACATAAGAGCACAAGTCTTCATCACTTTTTCAATTTTATCTTGTCAGAACGCTCATCTTTGAACCAAATCTTAATGAAAATCTCATATAAATAATGAATTGTCTCAAACAGTAATGGCTAGAAAATCTATCAAAACTGAAGGTTATATATAATTTCTGACTCAGGACAGCCTGTAACTTTTAAGCTGTAAGTTTAGAAAAAAGCACTCTTTTACTTATTAAACTGGAAAAAATCATTATCAACTTTTTTTTTTCTGCTGGTGCCCTTTTCCTGGCCACAGAGCAGGGCGAATTATCAGTTTTTCTTGTGTAAATCAAGACAGCCTCACAAGTAAGTTTTAAACTAAATTAAGTAAGCAGTTTTAACTAGTTCTTGTCTCTCTTTTTAAAAAAAAAAAATAATAATAATAATTAACTCTCAGGTGAACAATCTTGCTGCGGCTGTCTGTCTAGCTGTCCTGGCTCCACTGCCAGGTTTTTTTTTTCTTTTTTATCACCTGGGTTCTCATCTATCTTCATAGGCAGCAGGTGGAAAACCGCCATTTGTTGCACTAGTGACCTCAAGGTACCCAGTACAGCCAGGAATACCAAACTAGGTAGCTGTTGCACGCTGTTGCTGTGCTGGGGAACCACGAGTTGTCGCCCCCAAGTGTGGGCTGGGTGAGCGGGCTGGGTGAGGGCACCCTCCATGTGCTGTTACCTGAAGCATACCCTACATGCGGTAGGCGGGCTGTAGGAACACGAACCACGAGCACGAACCGAGGTAGCTGCCCCTTATTAAAGGACCTGCCCGCCTTTCTGCAATTGTATTCTTGTACCGGCGGCTTCATTCCTCTCTCTGCCGGCAATCATGTTACCTATTTTTAACTCAAGATGTTTAACACAGTAGATTAACAGCTAACACACAGATGATTTGCCAAGAAAAGACACACACATATAAAAAAAACAACACAAATAGCTCACCCCTCTCACGGGTGGTACATAAAACACAGATAGCTCACCCCTGCCATGGGTGGCACAAATAACACTTAACTACATTTGGTCACGACCCCAGATGGAGAAGGATTCCACCTCTTCTCCCAAGTAGGAGCGCTCAGTCTCTTGAAACCTGACAGTCAGATCCCCTGACCTTCTGGAAGGCCTCTCGCCTTCCCTCTGAAATCCAACGGTCAGATCCCCTGACCTTCTGGAAGGCCTCTCGCCTTCCAAGTAAGACTCCAATAACCAGACAACGCAGTCAGTCTTCACAGATTCAGATTTAACAGATTCAGACAACTTGGTCAGCCTATGCTGGACCAAGTCTACCAGATTTCTAACAAGCCAGCAATGAACAAACTAAAAATAGACACACTGCCATGAGAGCATAACAACCACGGTGGCCATTTCTGACCATTTCTCTCTAGTTTCATTGTTAACACACAAAAAGACTAACAAAAAAATCCGTCTCAATCACCAGTGCCAGCCAAGAGGGATTCCACGTCCTCTCCGGCACCTAGAAGAACCCCCAAACGTCTCTGGGGGTGCAGCAGCTAGTGACTCTCCAGCACGTCTGCTAATCACTCATTCATCTCCTCTCGAAACGAATGGTTTACTGCTGCCCTCACGAGACAGAAACAGCTGCCAGTCCAAACCAAAGTGCACTTTTCAGAAACCAAATAATCCAGACAGACGGGCACAAACAACTTAGAAACCAAATAACTTACAAACCTAGACAAAACAGCACACGATTTTAGGCAACCCTAGCACACGAGAAATCAGACGATTTAGGCAAACCCGCACATGAAAAACCAGAAATCAGTACATGAAAAACCAGGCAATTTATATAAAAGGTCACACAACAACCAGACAGAAAAACCGCGGTGTCCCTTTACCTCCCAGCGTGGTTCTTGGATTAAGGTGGTCGCATATCCCGGACGAGCCCCCAAATGAAGACCCCCAACTCGGGAGACCCTTCCTCAAGCCTCCGGATCGTGACCACCCAAAAATCACAAGAAACCATACCTGGATGCAATCAGCAGAGGTTTATTAGGGGAGGAGCCGGCGGTCAAAAACGACAAGCTCTTTAGCTCCAAGAGCAGGGTTTTTGGCCACGTGTGGTGGGTTAAAGGGTCTTTTATAGCATGGGGTGGGGGGAGGAAGGCATTTTCGTGCGCTTACACATGATTGGATATTTCAAACATCAGCAACTTGCAGAACTGGCAGAACTTGTAGAAACTCGGACCTCCCAGAAAAGGGAGGAGAGAGAAGTAAACACCAGATAGCCCATTACTCACTTGGGCTTGTTTGGACTTGTCTGGGCACGCCCTTGCATGCCTTTATTTTTTGTCACCCTGCCCCTGCAGGGGCTTAATATTTTTATTATGACTATATTTAACAAATTGTTGGTGGTCTTTGCTGACCATGAATTTTTGTTATTGTTACAATGCTGCTTTCAAATTTTGTTCTCACACTAGCAGTTGTACACACATCATGGCAACAAGTACACACACACACACACACACACACACAGAGAGAGAACATAAGTGTAATTTTCACAAAGTGTAGAAATCAGTATGAGCTTTTGAGAACAAAATGGTGACGCATACAATATAAGGAAGCATGAACCAGACAGGCTCTGAAATGCCTAATCTTCTGAGGAACCTGTGTCTTCTAAGGGCATTGAAAGTCTTTGAAGAGTGGAGTTTTTAAACAAGAGAAGACCTGTGGTTGAGCAAAGATTTAAGTGTATGTTGATTTTTTTCCCTTTAGGGTGTTTCTCAAACCAAATCTTTTTGATTCCTAATGACTTCAGCTTTTTTTTTTTTTTTTTTTTTTTTTTTTTGACGTTTCCCCCCACAGTCTGTCTCAAGCAATCAATTTCCATGGAGAATCCTCTCAGCTGGGAGGGAGGTTCAGGTGCAGTGGGCCAAGGAGAATAAGGACTCACATTTCTACATTCCCAGCTTATGGATCTCCTCTAAAGTGATACTGTTACACTTATGCCAAAGAGTAATACTGAATTCTTTAAAGAAAAACAATGAATTAAGCTAGGTAGTGGTGGAGAAAGCCTTTAATCCCTATTCAGGAGGCAGAGTCTGAGCCTGCGGCCACGGATCAACTGAGTTCACCTGAAAGGGGGGCTGAGAATGAAAAAAAGGATGGAGGGAGGGCGAGAAGAGATGAAGCCAAGACAAAGTTCTCTCATCAAGGCTCAAAATTTAATGTTCAGCTCTCAATTTAAAGAGGAAGCTCCACCAAAACCCTTTTTTGTTTTAGCCGGAGATGGGTGGGAGAACCCATCCTTTGTCGAAGCCGGAGATGTCTCAAGGGGCAGTTCTTCTTGTAAGTTCTGGGCAGCCAAGGTGGGTAACTCCACCTAGATCCTATCACTTAGTCTGTTGTGGTAAACAAGGTCTTTCAGGTCTGCTTAAGGCTGGGGGAAGGGCACAAGAGGCAAATGGCTCTCTATGAGATTCAAGAGGCTAGCCTGGTCTGCAAAGTGACTTTCAGGTCAGCCAGGCTACACAGGAAAAACCCCGTCTTTAAACAAAACAAAACAAAGAACAATAGAAAAAATAGAAAAAAACAACAATGGATGGATGCTGACATATCCCCAGGGCATCTTTCTTTTTCTTTCTTTCTTTCTTTCTTTCTTTCTTTCTTTCTTTCTTTCTTTGTTTCTTTCTTTGTTTCTATTTATTTTAGAGACAAAGTCTTGTGTAGCTTGGACTAGTCTCAAGCTCTTGGTTGTAGCTAAGGCTATACTGAAACACCTGACCCTCCTGCTCTAGCTCCCAAGTAATAAAATTAGAAGTAGAGTGGTTCTGATCCCAGCTTCCAGGATGTGTTTTTCATAGAAAGGGCAAAAATGTGTGGGATTAGAGAGATGGCTCCATGGTTAAGAGCACTTAGTCCTCTTGCAAATGACCTGGTTAAATTCTTAGCATCTAGCCAGGTAGTGGTGGCACACCTTTAATCTCAGCATTTGGGAGGCAAAGGCAGGTAGATCTCTGAGTTTGAGGTCAGCCTGGTCTACACAGCAAGTTTTAGGACAGACTGGGCTATACAGAGAAACCTTGTGTTAGAAAAAAAGACAAACAAAACAAAAAACACATAAACAAAATCTCAGCACCTATATAATGGCTCCCAATCATGCAGTTTCCAGGCGCTCTGAGGTGCTCTTCTGGCCTCCTCAGAAACATGTACCTGATGCACACACAGAGTACTGTAGAGTGAAAAATTATAAAGGCCATTTTATGAAATATGTGTAGATTTTTTGCCTTACAGAACTCGGAACTGAAAATAAGATTTCAGGCCTTCACATTCCAGGTGAAGGACACTTGCTGGATTACATTCCCCAAGCCACGCCCAAGGCAGGAAGACATTCCTGATTACAGATAAAGATGCTACCACCTAGGTGGGGCCATAGCCCTATAGCAGGAAAAAGTAAAGATAGTAATCTGAAATGGCAGAATAGGACACAATAGCATGGTGAAAACCACATTTTTGAGAAGAATGAGTGTGCAGAGTGATCTCACATGACTCTAGATCATTTGGGCTAGATTCTCTGAAATGTTCCACTGTTCTTGGTTACCCCTCCCTTGGTCTTCCCAGTGCTATGTTCAAAATTTGTAAAGCAACCAATCATGTGTAAGAGCGCAAAAATGCCTTCCTCCCCCCACCCCATGCTATAAAAGACCCTTTAACCCACCCACACGGGGCCAAAAACCCTGCTCTTGGAGCTAAAGAGCTTGCCGTTTTTGACCACCGGCTCCTCCCCTAATAAACCTCTGCTGATTGCATCCAGGTATGGTTTCTTGTGATTTTTGGGTGGTCGAGATCCGGAGGCTTGAGGAAGGGTCTCCCGAGTATGGGGGTCTTCAGTACAAGCAAAACACTCACACATAAAATAAAACAAAAAAAAAAAATCTAATTTAAAAAATGTAAGCTAGCCGGGCGGTGGTGGCGCACGCCTTTAATCCCAGCACTTGGGAGGCAGAGGCAGGCGGATTTCTGAGTTCGAGGCTAGCCTGGTCTACAGTTCCAGGACAGCCAGGGCTACACGGAGAAACCCTGTCTCGAAAAACCAAAAAAAAAAAAAAAAAAAAAAAAAAAAAAAAAATGTAAGCTAAACTTTATAATGTAAAAATTCTCTATAATTCCATTTTTATAAAACCATTCTATACTGTCACATATATACATGTATTTTTATGTATGTTTCTCTTTTTTGAGAGAAGCATGTGAAATGGGATCTTTTGCCTGTGCAGATGAGAATGATCAGAACTTCTGATCTTCCTACCTGTAAGTGCTAAAATTAAAATTACACATCAGCTCTACCTATTGCAGTATGGTGATGCATTATTTACTTTTTTATTGCTTTTTTAAATACCATGAAAAAAAAGCAACTATGAGATAAAGGTTTTATTTCATCTTACACTTTCAGGTAACAGTCTATCACTGAAGGAAATCATGGCAGACTCTCCGACAGGACAGGCACCTAAATGCAAGTTCTGAAGTCATGGAGAAACACTGCTTACAGGCTTGTCCCACATGTCCTGCTTACTTGCTTTCTTATACATCCCAGGACCATGTGCCCAGGGGCAGCACTATTCACCATCATGAAAATGACCTACTGATTTGCCTACAGGTAATGAGATAGAGGTGTGTGTGTGTGTGTGTGTGTGTGTGTGTGTGAATCAAGACTCTAAGACTCCTTCCCATAGTTTGAGAAGTTGACAGAAAGCAGCCAGCAGAGATGTCATAAATTTTTATAACATCTATAGAGTCAAGGAGACTTGTGAACAAAAGGTAGAACAAGAGAGTTGTCAACAAATTCACAGAGAACCACAGAGGCAGTGGAGAACCATTGAGTCTGGCCTCAGATGGTCCTTTTACTGAGACATGTGGCCACAGGTTCATAGGACGAGCTCACAAGCTAGGAGGTTGTTGTTGGGTTTTGTTTTGTTTTTTTTCTGTTCTATGCCTCTTTTAGGCCTATACAGCACAGGCTACACTTCAGCTTTCCAAGCCCAGCCTCAGTCTCCCCAGTGCTAGGATTATAGGTATACACCACTGTTCCCAACTGACTTTATTACAAATTAAATTGACAATAACATACATAGTTACCCATTTAGTATTTCTATCTTAATCGCAAGCTTGTTTCATGTTTTATTTATTTATATATTTTGGCTTTTTGAGATAGTTTCACTCTGTAGCACAGGTTAGCTTGGAACTTACTATGTAGCCCAGACTCGCCTTTGACTCAAGACAATTCTCTTGTCTCATCCTCCTGGGTACAGCAATTACAGTTGTGAGACAACATGTCCAGCAGCTTATTTCATACTGACCACGTTTATTATTAGATTATCATTAGTAGGACTCATTTTTTTTTTTTGGTTTTATGAGCCAGGATCTAATATAGTACAGGCTCACTCCCAACTCACTATATGTATACATGGTTGAACGTGTCTCTCTCTCTCTCTCTCTCTCTCTCCTGAGACAATTTCTTTGTGTGGCCTCTGGTTGTCCTGGAACTTACTCTGTAGACCAGGCTGACCTCAAACTCAGAGATGCCCCTGCCTCCACCTCCTGAGTGTTGGAATAAAAGACATGTGCCAGCACCACCCATCTTCATAAGGACTTCTGACACAGAATCTACAGACTACATGACTCCAGATTTTTCTTCCTCACAAATAATACAAAATAATAAGTGTTTATTGTTTAAACACTTTTTTTTTTTTTTTTTTTTTTTTTGGTTTTTCAAGACAAGGTTTCTCTGTGTAATCCTGGTTGTCCTGGCTCACTCTGTAGACCAGGCTCAGGCTAGCCTCGAACTCAGAAATCCACCTGCTTCTGCCTCCCAAGTGCTGAGATTAAAGGTGTGTGCCACCACCGCCTGGCTGTATAAACACTTTTAAATTATTTATTTTAAACTGTTAATCTTTGAGAATCATGTGATAAACAGACATAGATAGCTAATACACATACTAGAGTATTGAAGTGTTGATAGCAAAACTTCTGGAACTCATGAAAGTGAACTGATAATGTCAGTTGATCCCTCATCAAGTAAGAGAATTTCTTGGGACAGCTGGGTTCTGCAGACTGTGGATCCCAGATTTTGCCACCCTGGCAGCACCGTTATACTCCTTGACTAAAGAACAAGGGGAGTTTGTCTGGACAGAGGAACATCAAAAAGCCTTTGATGCTTTGAAAAAGGCTCTGCTAGAAGCCCCAGCCTTGGCCTTACCAGACTTGACCTTGCCTTTCACCCTCTATATAGATGAGAGGAAGGGGATCGCTAGGGGAGTTTTGACTCAGACTCTGGGACCATGGAAGCACCCAGTGGCGTATCTCTCAAAGAAGCTAGACCCGGTAGCCAGTAGTTGGCCTGCCTGTCTAAGGGCCATAGCAGCTACGGCTCTACTAGTGAGAGATGCTGATAAACTAACCTTGGGCCAAAAACTGTCAATAGTGGTCCCCCACACTCTGGAGAGCATAGTCAGACAACCTCCCGATCGCTGGATGACAAATGCCAGAATGGCACATTACCAGAGTCTCCTCTTGACTGAGCGTATCACCTTTGCCCCACCGGCCATCCTAAACCCTGCCACCCTGCTACCCTAGGCTGACAGCTCTGTGATCCACCAGTGTGAAGAAATACTGGCTGAAGAAACATCCAGCAGTCCAGACTTGACTGATAAGCCCTGGCCAGGGGTGAAGACCTGGTTCACTGATGGGAGCAGCTTCGTGGTTGAGGGTAAGTGAAAAGTAGGAGCAGCAGTGGTAGATGGGAAAAAGACAGTGTGGGCCTCAGCTCTGCCAGAAGGAACCTCAGCGCAGAAAGCAGAACTAGTGGCTCTAACACAAGCCCTAAAACTGGCAGAGGGACAACAAGTAAACATCTATACTGACAGTAGATATGCGTTTGCTACTGCTCATGTACACGGTGCTATCTACCACAGAGAGGGTTATTAACCTCAGCAGGTAAAGACATTAAGAACAAAGAAGAGATTTTAAACCTTTTAGAGGCAATCCACCTTCCAAAAAAGGTCCTGGCCATCAGAAAGGAACTGACTTTGTTGCTAAAGGAAATCAGATGGCTGACATTGAAGCAAAGAAGGCTGCTCAGGGACCCATGATTTTAGCCGTCAAACTCAGGCTCAAGGTCCCTGACCCTATTAAGCTGCCATGGGCTAAGCCAGTGCCCCTATCAGAGGAAGAAAGCCTACATTATCTATCTGGGCTTCATCAGTGGACCCACCTGGGACCTGAAAAGATGATGGAGATAGTGGCCCAGTCTTGGTATAAGATTCCAAGGCTGAAGAAACTAGCTCACAAGCTAGTGCGAGAGTGTAAAGCATGCGCTTTCACAAACGCCGGTCACCATCAAGAGGTAAAAGGAACCAGGCTGCGGGGAGACCGACCTGGTTCATATTGGGAGGTTGATTTCACTGAAGTAAGACCAGCCAGATATGGTAACAAATATCTCCTAGTGTTTATAGACACTTTCTCAGGATGGGTTGAGGCATTTCCCACCAAAAAGGAAACTGCTACTGTGGTGGCCAAGAAGATACTGGAAGAGATTCTACCCAGGTTTGGAGTACCTACGGTAATTGGGTCAGACAACGGGCCTGCCTTCGTCACCCAGGTAAGTCAGGGATTGGCCAGACAATTGGGGTTTGATTGGAAATTACATTGTTCTTACTGACCCCAGAGTTCAGGACAGGTAGAGAGGATGAATAGAACCATTAAGGAGGCCCTGACTAAATTGTCCATTGAAACTGGCGGAAATGATTGGACAGCCTTGCTCCCTCTTGCCCTATTCCGGGTTCGAAATACGCCCAGAGTCCTAGGACTTACTCCTTTTGAGATTCTTTATGGATCCCCACCTCCCATCTATGAGACCCTTGAGAGTGTAGCACGCTTTGATGATCGCTATATTCCTCCTCTGCCTGTTCTAGCCCAACCAAAGGCCTTAGAAACTGTAAAGAATGAGATCTGGGGAGCTTTGAAGAACTCTTATGCTCCAAAAGAAGACCCAGTGCTGTAGCTGTACCAGTTCGAGGTTGGAGACGCCATGCTGGTGAGGAGACATCAGACGGGCAACCTTGAGCCACGGTGGAAAGGCCAGTACCTGGTCCTCTTGACCCCCCTACAGCAGTGAAAGTGGACGGCATAGCCTCACGGATCCACGCTTCCCATGTGAAAAGAGCACCTCTAGACTCTCAGCAAGATGAATGGGCCTTGGAAAAGACTGATAACCCTCTTAAGCTGTGCCTGTTTCGTAAACGCTGCTCTGAGTAAGAGCCCCAATTTCCATACCCCTCAACAACTCACCTGGCAAATTGTGGACCCAATTACTGGCGCTGTTATAAACAGTACCCAACAGGTTGCCCCCCTGGGAACATGGTGGCCTGCCTTATACTTCTGTCTCTGTCAGATCAACCCTGCGGCCAGGAGCTTCCCCCCAACTTAGTGCGCAGCTATGGGTTTTACAGTTGTCCTGAGTCTGATAAGGATACACATTGTGGGAGACTCCAAGAATTCTTCTGTGGGAAGTGGAGCTGTGTCACCTCAAATGATGGAGATTAGAAGTGGGCTACATCATCCACTGGGGATAGACTGACTTTTTCTTTTGCTAACTCAGGACCAGGACCACATGCGATAATGGGACTGTATAAAGAGAAGCCATGCTCCCCACCGATTTAGACTACATAAAGATGCAATTCACTGAGAAGGGAAAAGCGACAGACTTTTCTAGATGGTACAATGGTATGACCTGGGGCATAGTCTTTTATGAACCTGGAGGTGGGGTGGGATCTCGCCCTCTTGTCTGCCTGAAAATAGAGAGTCCTCCAGCCCAATCTTTAGGCCCCAATAGTGTGTTATCTGAACAGAAACCACCCCCACCAGCTGCCCCAGTGGCACCTCCTAGACCCACGGAAGGTAACATCCTCAGTTCCGTTCTCACTCCAGCTACATCCATTCCAAGCACTGGACAGAGACTGTTAAATTTAATTCAGGAAGCCTTTACTGTATTAAATGGATCTCAACCTAACATGACTAAATCCTGTTGGCTCTGCCTCTCCTCAGGACCCCCTTATTATGAAAGTATTGCAATGACAGGGACTTTTAACACCACCACCAGCCACAGCACTTGTATATGGAACAGTAAAAGTAGATTAACACTTACTGAAGTTTCAGGACAAGGGGTCTGCGTAGGAAATCCACCAGAAGTTTATAAACATCTATGCAACCAGACTCTTAAGAGCCCAAAGACCTCTGTTAACAGATTCTTAGTACCTGAAATTGATAAATGGTGGGCTTGCAGCTCTGGGCTAACACCATGTGTTTCCACTGCTATCTTTGATGAGAACAAAGATTATTGTGTACTTGTTCAGTTAATTCCCCGGGTTTACTATCACCCCGCAGGTACTCTTGAACATGAGTTTGAGATACACCCTAGACGCTTCAGCAGGGAGCCTGTTTCCTTGACTCTAGCCGTTATATTGGGCCTGGGAGTGGCTACAGGTGTGGGGACAGGTGCCGCTACATTGATACAGACACCTCATTATTTTCATCAGTTGAGAACTGCCATTGATGTAGATTGAGAGCCCTGGAACAGTCAGTAACAACGTTAGAAGAGTCATTGACTTCCCTCTCAGAAGTTGTTCTACAAATTAGAAGAGGACTAGACTTGCTGTTTCTTAAGGAAGGAGGTTTGTGTGCTACTCTAAGGGAAGAATGTTGCTTCTATGTAGACCATTCAGGAGTGATAAGAGATTCTCTGAGTAAACTCAGAGAAAGGTTAGACCAGAGACAGAAAGATAGAGAGGCGCAGCAAAGTTGGTTCAAAAATTGGTTCAATAAGTCCCCTTGGTTGACAACCCTATTATCCTCCCTTGCTGGACCTCTTGTGATTTTACTCTTGCTTTTAACCATAGGCCCCTGCATTCTAAATAGATTAGTAACTTTTGTTAAAGAAGGCATAAGTGCTGTTCAGCTTTTTGTGTTGCGACACCAATATACAGCTTTAGGTCAAGAAAATGATAATTATGATGACACTTGAGTTTAAACTTTTCTAAAGATCCAAATCAGAAAATGTGGGGTAGGAATGGACTTATTAATAATTGAGTTTTTATGATTAAAAACATAACCTAATCGGAAAAAGTGGGGATGTAGAGTGAAAAATTATAAAGGCCATTTTATGAAATATGTGTAGATTTTTTGCCTTATACCTGAGTAGGAAAAGTGCAGATTCCAGAATGCGGAACTGAAAATAAGATTTCAGGCCTTCACTACCCCAGGGCACATTCCGGGTGAAGGACATTGCCCCTGAATCAGAGGACACATGTTGGATTACATTCCTCAAGCCTCAGGCAGTAGGCCCACCTGTGGGTGGGGGTGGGGGGCGAAGCAGGAAGACACATTCCTGACCATAAAAAAATACAAGCCATCTAGGTGGGGCTGTGACCGGAGGAAGTAAGAAATATTTTGTAATGACAGTATAGGGGACAGTGACATGGTAAGACTACATTTTTGAGAAGAATGAGTGTGTAGAGTGATTTTTCACATGACTCTAATCATTTAGTGTGAGTACCTCTGGAATGTTTCACTATTTTTATGTTTTGTATCCTTGACAACCCCTCCCCCCCTCCCCACTACTCTGGTTTGTGGTTTTTCCCTTTAATACCCTCCTCGGACTGGCTGTAGTCGTCGAACTCTACTCCTGCGTGAGTGGTAGTGAGACCGCTCGCTGCCAGATTACTTCCCTAATAAACCCTCTGCTGACTGCATCCAGGTATGGTTTATTGTGATCTTTGGGTGGTCGTGATTTCCTGAGACTTGAGGAAGGGTCTCCTGAGTTTGGGGCTCTTCAATAAGAAGTTCCAATAAATGGTGTAGAGTGGGAGGATATTAGACTCCTAGTGCATTTGTGAGCCAGGTGTGGTGGTGCATGCCTATAATCCCAGCACTCGGGAATGAGAGCAAGCGGATCAGTAAGTACTTTAAAGCTAGCCTGAACTACATTATACCTCATGGCAAAATATCAAAACCCCAAACCAGCCATGGCTGTTAGTGTATAACTTTAATCCTAGCATTGGAATACAGAGGCAGGAGGATATCTATGAGTTTGAATCCAGCTAAGTCTACCTTAGTAATCCCATGCTACTCAAAGCTACAGAGTGAGACCCTGTCTCAAAACAAAGGGACACATTGGAGAATTCACTTTGCTAGATCCAAGATGTTTGTATTCTATATACCTCTCCTTCATCTTCTATTAATACAAGAAGGCTACAATAATTTAAATGGTTAAGGATTTCTCCCTCCTCCTTCGCTTCTTTGTCTACTTAAAAAAAAAAGAAGAAGAGTATTCATGTAGAAACTTATGTGAAGCTGTTTTTCTACTTTATACTTGAGAGCAATGCTGAACACCTCATTTCAATGGTGTTTAGAAACCCTTGGCAACAGGTCCTAACAGGTGTACCAGAAAAGTCTAATTCTAAGATAACAATGATAATCATCAATTTCAAAATGTGTTCTAGAATGAGTTATGTGCCAATGTGTTGACAACTTACAACAATTATTGATCAATAACCAAAAAGATTAGATGTGTGGCAAACAGTTCTGATGATTCTTATTCTGTTGCACAATTTTCTATTTCTTTATTTCCTGAGACTTGAGGAAGGGTCTCCCGAGTATGGGGGTCTTCAATACTTTACTAAGGTGTGTGTCCATAGAATATTAGTTAAACACATGGCTCTATTCTTGGTTTTTGAGACAGGGTTTTTCTATAGTTCTCAATGTCCTGGAACTTGCTCTGTAGCCGAGGCTGACCTTGAACTCAGAGATCTGCCTGCCTCTAACATGCCACTTCCACCAGGCTGTTTTCTTTCTAATAGCAGTTATCACTGTCTAAAATGCTGCCAAATTTACATATTCATTATTGTACTGTTAGGTTAAGTGATTTTCCATTTCCATATGTATGGCTTGAGCTAGAATTAGAATATGGATCTCCTTCTACAGGTTAACAAATAACCTGCAAGGCTATTGAGAAGCACGGTACAATCCATCCACAAACCAAGTTCCTTCTTTTCTTTCAGGAAGACGAAAATGCTTTGAAAATCCTTCAGAAGTTCAATGCAGACGTAGTGGCTCCACACCAGAGGTAGAATGATTGCAGGGAGTTAAAGGCCAGCATTATGTACGTAGCAAGTTCCAGGCCATCCAGAGTTACATAGGAAGAGCCTGTTTAAAAAAAAAAATGCAAACCAAAACATTAAATAAAAAAAGAAAGAGAGAGAGAATGGGGGAGGAGAAGGAAGGAAGAAAGAAAGGGATGAGAAGAAAGAAGGAAAGAAAGAAAAACTAATTTGAAAGCCTGTACTTTAGAACCTCAGTTTCCTGACTCCCTCACAAGAATACAGAAATGTCCCTCGAATAGCCAGATCTTCCATCTTAGAGCATTCATGTTCATGATTAGCTGTGTGATTAGAAACTAGAATTCATTCAGGCACAGTGTAGAGTGTAGGTGAGTCTTTGTGACTCACCCTGCATAGGTTTTTTGGGTGGCTCTTTGCCTGTGGCAGTTCAGGCCTGTAATAGCAGATCGTCACAGGAATAATTACTTTCTCCCTCCTGGATGAAATCCTCTCTCAAATGGATAAATACATTTAAGTAGCCAAATACTAAAAATGTAGGTGTTGGGTTATGCTATTGATGTGCCTGTCCCAGAGTTTTCACCAAGGGCTTATGCTATCATGCCCTTGGTATATTTAAGCAATTATATGTAGATCACTAGTTAGCCCCTGTATAATAATTTCAAACTATAACTCCAGATTCAAAGATGTTTATATACCAGATCACTTATACCATTCTTAATTATTTCTTATTTATCCAGTTAAGATTGATGAGCTTCAGTCTGAACTTGTGATATAGCTTAGGGTCTATTGGGAGTAACAGAGTAATTATAAGCAATTGTCACACATGACGGGAGTGGCTTTTTATTCATTGGTTTTGTTTTCCTTTGCAGCGCTGGAGATAAAAACTCAGGCCTTTCACATGCTAAGCAACTGCTCTCCCACTTAAAATCTACCCCAGCCTTTGGTTTATTTGAAACAGTCCATGAATTCCAAGCTGGCCTCCTTCCTGAGCCTCCCTTAAGATTGTCATTAGAGAAATATTATTTTGGGATACTAACAGTTCACCTGGAAGTGCCACATGCTCTAAGAATGTAAGAATGATTAAAATAAGACAGTAAATTCTTCACTAGTAGATTGGGGTCACCAGAAGGCAAGGAACAGTGTTCATGGTGGTAAGGCAGTGTGGAGAGTAGCATGTACAAGGGCTAGAAAAGGAGAGGGGACAGAGATGAAACCAAACCGAACCAAACACAGATAAGTCTGGTTGGTGAGTGGGTCCTTACCGAACTTGATATAGAAAGGCATTTTCACCAATAAGAAAACTGTGCCCCAGGCTATTTGTGCATAGCTCAAATTCAATTAAATTATTCACTGGCTTGTTGACTCAACCTCCAATCTTTGATTATGATTTAAAGTCAAACTTAAACTACAAAGGTCCGAGGCAAAAATAGCCTGCAATGTAAGTCCAAAGTTTGAATGGCTCTTTCCTTTAGCTCAGGCACCGAGCAAACAATCCCTTAGAAGCCTCAGTTTGGAGAACAAATGCACAAGGAATGAGTGAGGAGCTTCCTTTATTGGCAATTTAAAAAGAGGTTTTGTTTGAATTCACCATCCCTTGTTTGTCTGGGAGATTGTTTTTTCCCTACTGTTTTTGAGACAGTATCTCACTTTGTGGTTCTATGTGGCCCAGAACTGGCCGTGTTGCCCATGCAGACCTGGAGTTCATGGCTGCCCTCCAGATTAAGTCTCCAGAGGACTGGGATTACA
Source organism: Arvicanthis niloticus (assembly GCF_011762505.2). Lineage (NCBI taxonomy): Eukaryota > Metazoa > Chordata > Mammalia > Rodentia > Muridae > Arvicanthis > Arvicanthis niloticus. The sequence goes on along the minus strand of NW_023046038.1, from coordinate 8,110 downwards.
GGTATGCAACTCTCTGCCTGGCTGTTGTTTTTGTTCTCTGTTGTTTAAATAATATTTATCTTGTGGTAACAGTTTATTTTCAAGCCTGTTTTTACTACTTAACAGCAATACCCACAGAGACTACACCTTAATGTCTTTGTATTAATGTATCTTTAGCACCGACCACTGTGACTACCCTATGAGATGTAGTCAACTGATTTGGAAGCTTGACACTGTGGCACACACTTGAAATTTCACACTATGGGAGGCAGAGGCAGAAGGATCAGGAGTTCCACATCAACTTTGACTACATAGTCAGTCAAGGGCTAGCCTAGGTTACATAAGACAAGTAGAAACCTAGTAAGAGCCTCAAGGTGAAATGTCAGAAGACGTAAATGTTGTATCACAGCTGTTACATGCTACATATGTTTTCAAAATTTTTCTAAACTGCACACCAAAAAGGGACAAATTTTACTGTTTATAATTATGTCTTGAGCAATAGCTATTACAGAAGCCTAAGTAGGAATAAAGGAATGAGCTTGAATGCATAAAGATGCAATGAAATATTTGCCTAAAGCTTCACTTCTGCTAGCAGCTTAGGAATGATTGCTGTCTTTATTGCTAAGACAGGTACCCACTAGGTAGCCCTGACTGGCCTGGAACTCACCAGGATGACCTCAAACTTGTAGCAAGCCTCTTGTCTCTGCCTCCTAATTGGATTACTTATGGCCTTTGCTTGCTTTGTTGGTTTGTTTTATAAGCCTAGGCTGACCTTGAACTCCTGACCCTCCTACCTTCTTCCTCTTGTGTTGGAGGTACAGGCATCTGCTAGCACACTAAGTGTCTTAGTCATTGTTCCATTGCTGTGAATAGCTATCATGACCATGGTAACTTATGAAAGAGAGCATTTAATTCAAGGCTTGTTTACAGTTTCCAAGCTTTAGTTCATCATCATCATGGATAATAAGGAATAACAGGAAGGCAGGTGTTAGAGAAGTAGCTCAAAGCTACATTCTAATTTGAAGGCAGAGAGAGACAGAGAGAGAGAGAGACAGAGACAGAGACAGAGAGAGAGAGAGACTCTGGACTTGCCATGATCCTTTGATCTGTCTAATCCTTTCAAATAGTGCTATTCACTGATGACTAAACATTCAAATAAATGAGCCTATGGGGAGCATTCGTTTTCAAGCACCACAGTTTTACTGACTTTTTTTTTTTGTAATAAATAATTTTTTTTTCATACAATAAATTCTGATTCTGGTTTTTCTCCCAACTCCTCTCAGACCTGCCCCCAGATGAACCCAACTGCACTTCCTTTCTTGCTCTCTCTCTTTTAGGAAACAAATAGATATCTAAAACAACAAAACAAAACAAACAAAAAAGAATAATAATAATAATAATAAAATAAGGTAAAACACAAACAAACAGAAAAACTGAATAGGAAAAAAAAAAACACATGAAACATACAAGAGCCAAAGCAAAGCACAAGAAACACACAGTAGATGCACACACACACACATTTTCATAGACAGAAAACGCATAGAGACACAAAATTGGAAACTATAAGATTTTTTTTTAAAGTTTAAGAAAAGAAAGTCTAGAGAAAGCATTATGAGATGAAATAAACAAACAATGAACAAACAAACAAAAACAAAATTTAAAAACCAGCTCCAAAAATACCATTGAGTTCATTTTGCATTAGCCATCTACGGCCGGGCATGGAGCCTGCTCCTAAGGGCAGTTTATATACTCAGTGCGGTTTTTTCCTTTGTAAGCTATTTTTTTTTTTTCTTTAATGCAGTTTTGGATTAGCTTTTTGAAATTGTGTTTTGCTGCTCTGGCCTCAAACTCATTACATAACTGAGGCCAGCCTTGAGCTCCAAGTCCCCAATCTTCATGTGCCAATTCCTGGAATTATAGACATGCATCACATGTGGTTTATTAGTGGTTTTGTTTGTTTTCCTAAGGGTGTTTTGTTTTGATTTGTTTAATTTCATTTCATTCTGGCTTAGTTTGCTTTTGCAGACATCATTTTGTTATGAAGTCCAAGGCTGGCTTTTTTTTTTTTTTTTTTTTTTTTTTTTCCGAGACAGAGTTTCTTTGTGTAGCTTTGACTGTCCTGGAACTCACTCTATAGACCAGGCTGGCCTCCAACTCAGAAATCCGCCTGCCTCTCCAAGGCTGGCTTCTAACTTGCTATATAGTTTAGGCTGGACTCAAACTCACGGTCCACCTGCCCATTGCCAGCAAAACAGGCATGCATTACTATACTTGCCAAATGTTAATATATATTTTTTAAAAAGCACACCATCCCCCACCCTCCAAAACCCCAAGCTGGGCATTGCTTAGTGAACATAAAATTTCAATAGTAGATAATTCATTTTATTAATTTCTTTCCAAATTCATTTAGTAGATAAGCTGATAAGTTCTACGCAGGGGTACTATGTAAGCTTTCTGTGACTATGGCAAAATGACATGGACAGACAGTTTCTGAGGAATGAAGGTTGCCTTATGCTTTCAGAAGTTTCAGTTCACAGTCAGTGTCCCTATTACTGTTGAGAGAGTGCAGAGGCTGTTCCTCTTGATGGGAACCAGAGGTACATCCAACAAACTCCTCACCTCATGCTTCAAGAGAACATCTCACTGACTCAGCCTTCTCCAGGAGTCCCTGTAGTGAGGTGTTCACCAGAGAAGACTGCTAGGACATGGGTGTGAGCCAATAGAAAGTCTTTAATAGTCAGCAACTACACTGGGTGTTTAGAATCCCAGTATAGCCCTGAGCCTTTCTCAGGGTGAGGTTTTTAAGAACAACAAAAGGAAATAAGTCCTGGGTTGACATACTTAAATTAACAAGAACAGCTAATCAGAAGTAGAACTGCAGAAGCCAAAAGGCAAGGTTAGTACATTTTGAGACTTTTCCAGAACTGTATGAACTTTGATGGATTAGGCCTTTGTTTTAGTTTTGGCAGATGGTACTACTGTCTCCATGCTGACTTTTATGGTCTGCATGGCATTTCTGTCATGGAGTGAGGTGTGCTTGAGACATACCAAAATGAATAATTATTTTTAAAATTTTATTACCTTTTTATATTTTTAATTTTTATACAATATATTTTGGTCATATTCTTTCTTCTTCCCAATGTCCCCTCAGAACCTTTCCACTTCTCTTTCCACCCAACTTTGTTCTTTCTTTTTTTTTTCTCAAAAACAGACCAACAAAACAAAATTCTAAATGACAAAAAATAAATAAATTTTAAAAATATCAAAGAACAACAACAATAAAAACAACAAAAAGCACACAAAAACCATGGAGTTAATTTTGTGTTGGTCAACTGTTCCTGGGCATGGGATCTGCCCTGGATTGTGATTGGTATGCCTAGTGACCTTCCAGCAAAACCAGATTTTCCCTTTCTCAGCAAGTATTAATTGCAAATAGCATTTTGGTTAGAGGTGGAACTTTGTGCCTACTTCCTCTTCTCCATGCTGACATTTTGTACGGCTTTAACTTCTGCAAGTCTTGCACATGTTTTCATATGTGCATAAATCCTTTTTGTATGGAAGACACTGTTTCTTAGGCATCACCTGTCACCACTGGCTCTTACAACTTGCCGCATCCTCTTTTGAGTACATCCTTGAGCCTTGAGGGGAAGAGTGTTTATTTAAATAAGTGTTCTTTATTAAAATAATGTCTTTTATAAAGACAACTCATTTAGGGTGGTGGACTCTAAAGCCTCTTACTCTCTGTACATTGGCCGGTTGTGGGTTTCTGTGTTAGCTCCCATCTACTGCAAGAAGAAGCTTCTCTAATGAGGGTTGCACCATATAAATATCATGTGGAAGCAGGAAAGTTCATAAGGCCTTAGTCTAGACAAAGAACCACAGGCAATTAAGGGATGCTGAGAGTGAGAGGACTAGTCTTCCCAGGGAGGAGCACACCAATTAGTTATCCAAGCCAAGTTGCCTTAGTTAGGGTTTCCATTGCTGTGAACAGACACTATGACCAAGGAAACTCCTATAAAAAACAACATTTAATTGGAACTGGTACAGGTTCAGAGGTTCAGTCCATTATCATCAAGGTGAGAACATGGCAGTATCCAGGTAGGCATGGGGTTAGACAAGCTGAGAGTCCCACCTCTTGTTCCAAAAATAGCTAGAAGAAAGGGAAGGAGGAAATGATGCAATTATAGTCTCCAGAATATATGATACATTTCCATTAATCATAACTTGATAGGCATCTAGGCTGCTTCTACTTTCTAGCTGTTGTGAACAGAGGTGGAGTGAATATGGAGGAGTAAGTATCTCCATGGTGGAAGGTAGAATCCTTCATATAGAGTCCCAGGAGTGGAGTAGCTGGGTCATATGGTGGTTTTAATGTGGTTTATGAACACCCTAATGTAACTCTCCTAGTGACTGCAACACCAGTAGTGAAAAAGAAAGACTTCTTCTTTCCTGGTATACTTACTGGCAATTGTCATTTTTGCTTGATGAAAGCTATTCTGATTAGAGTGAGATGAAATCTCAAAGTGGCTGCCTTAGTCACTGTGAAGATGTACCATGACCAAGGCAATTCAAAAAACAAAGGATTTAATGGAGGTCTTCTTAACGTTTCAGAGGGTGAGTCCATGACCCTCATGCCTGGGAGCACAGAAGGAGGCAGGCAGGAATGGCACTGGAACAAATAGATAAAAGCTTACATCTGATCCACAAGCATGAGGTGGTGTTAAGGACTGCAAATCCTCCAATAAGTTCACACCCTTAATCCTTCCCAAACAGTTCCATCAGCTGTGGACTAAGTATTTAAACATATGAACTCTGACAGCCATTCTTATTCGAAACAACACACATGGTTATTGCTTGGTGGTTTCACACAGTTTTATAGTGAGAATGAAGGACAATAATCTGGGTGGGAGGATTTGAGAACATGCAGTTGTTATGTCTGAAAGAACGATGGAGATTCAAGAAAGAGAGGCGTTCAATAATGTACACCAGGTATCTGAAGCAGAGAGTTTCAGACCAAAGAGACAAAGAAAATTACCTTAAAGTTAAGTTCCTGTCTTAGTTAGGGTTTTACTGCTGTAAACAGACACCATGACCAAGGCAAGTCTTATAAAGGACAACATTTAATTGGGGCTGGTTTTCAGGTTCAGAGGTTCAGTCCATTATTATCAAGATGGGAGCATGGCAGCTTCTAGGCAGGCATGGTGCAGGCAGAGCTGAGAGTTCTATGTTCTACAGCTTCATCTGAAGGCTGCTGGACGAAGATTGACTTCCAGGCAGCTAGGGTGAGGGTCTTAAGCCCATGCCCAGAGGCCCACAGTGACACACTCCAACAAGGGCACACCTCCTAATAGTGCCACTCCCTGGGCCAAGCATTTACAAACCATCACAGGTCCCTTAAGAAGAGAAAGGGAGGGGGAGGTACTTCATGGTGAGGAAGCACACTGAAGGATATATGACAAATTCTACATGAAAGGGATCATTCTTTCTTTGTACAGAAGAGGATGGCTTGGTTAATGTGTAAGCCTAAGACATAACAGTAGTCAGGTTACCTATAATTCCCCAGCAGATGGCATGTTCTCACTCTGCTTGTGGTTTCTCTAACTAGACCCCAATGGGTCTAATTGCTTGCTCGAATGCTTCTAGAGTTTTTTCTTTGTTTTTATGAAAGGGAAAGAGGAAATGGCAGAAGTAGCAAAGTATTGCTGGATACTGAATTCAGTTTCTAGATGCTTGAACTGAGGTGGTATTGATTTCATCTGCCCCTTCCCATCTATCTTATGGTGGGTAGTCAGAAGTTAACCTTTGGTTCAGAGGCTAGTATGCATAGTCATACATCAGGATACTTTCTGTTTCTTTTTCTTTCTTTTTTGCTTTGAGACAAGAGTATCACTATGCAGTCCAGGATGGCCTCTAGATTACTATAGTCTACATAGCCTTGAGCTCTCAAGTCTCCTTCCTCAGCTCCCTGAATGCTGAGATTATAATTATTATGCCATCCTCAGTTTGGAAGACTTTTTTTTTTCTTTTGGACAGAGTATTTAGGGCTTGTACTAGCGTTGAACTGTTATACAGCTGGGAATGACCTTCAAGTTTTGAACTTTCTGCCTATGCCATACAAGGATAAGAGCAGTGCAGCCATACTGGTTTTTTGAGGTTCAGGGGATCAAACCTAAGTCTTCATACAAAGGAGAATGACCAAGCACTAAAACGAAGTTACACCTCCAACCTGCAAGATCTGTTTTTTGTTTGTTTGTTTGGTTTGATTTGGTTTGGTTTTTGTTTTTGTTTTTCGAGACAGGGTTTTCTCTGTGTAGCCCTGGCTGTCCTGGAACTCACTCTGTAGACCAGGCTGGCCTCAAACTCAGAAATCCGCCTGCCTCTGCCTCCCAAGTGCTGGGATTAAAGGCGTGCACCACCACTGCCCGGCTAAGATCTGTTTTTAAATTCTTATAATAAGAATAGAATTCTTCTGGAGTTGTTTGTAGCGTTCTAGTCATCAGACCCAGAGACTGGAGTATGCTAAACACATACTCTTCCACTCCACTGCATTCATGACTTTTTATCTATCTGTCTGTGGTTTCTATTTCTGTCTTTCCTTTTTTGTTTCTGTATTTGGTTGTTTTCGTTGTTGTTAATATTTTGCTGGCTTGGAATTCACTATGAGTACAAAACTGACTATAGACTCACAGAGATCTGGCTTTCTGTCCCTCACAAATTCTGTCTTAAAGGAATATGTGCCCATGCCTTGCATTCCCAGGATGTTTTTAATGTGTAGTCTCAGTCGATTTCGCCTTAAACTCATTTATGTCTTTTACTTGTGGATAAGTAAAAGTTCATAAATATTTTTCTTTCCCTTTCTTTCTGCTATGTATACATAAAATTACTTACACAAGTTTTCCAAAGGTAATTTTTCTATCATGACTACTATATTTTTTCTTCAAATCTGCCTGATTTCATCTTTGCCCATGCCCCCTCTTCTGGGGAAAACAAATGAATGATGTGTGTGTGTGTGTGTGTGTGTGTGTGTGTGTGTGTGTGTGTACACTTATGTTGAGTCAACTTGTACTCCTGGCCTCCTGAATACTTAGTTACCATTCTATTAATGAAATATATCCTCAGTTCCATATCAGTGATTAAAATGTCTTCATTTAGATTTATTTATTTTATTTTATGTCAATGCTGTTTTGCCTGCAAATATGTTTATATAATATATTCCTCCCTAGTAACCATGGAATATATATAAGAAGGTGACAGATCTCTTAGAATTCACGTTAGCAAATCTGGGTCATCTACAAGAGCAACATGCACTCTTAGCCACCTCTCTCGTCAGAGATCACTGGTTTTTATATTAAGAGATTTGTTAGATTTGCTGATTTTATATATTTATTCACTTAAAAACAGGGATTCACAGTGTGGCCGAATGTCCTCTAATTTCAAGCAGCACCCCACCCCTGCCTCTGCTTCCTGAGTGCTGGGAATTTTTGAGTATGTGTCATTATACCGGACCTGAAACAATTTCTAAGAGGTGAGCATCATCTATTTTTGTCTTGATTCTGGGTTCTTCTTGGTGCCTTGCCTGCTGGAGTTCTTTCTGCTCTGGAAACAAGTTTCTAATAGCCTGAGAAATAACAGGCTCTGGCTATGAAATGGGCAGCCTGGCCCTCCTCTGTTTACAAATCAGTCTTTGACTCTCATCCCCAGCTCCCGCAGCATACCTCAGCTGCCTCTCTCTCCCTTTCTCATCTCCAGTGGATCATGCAGATCTTCTCCAACCTTCCTCACCACTTACCCTGTTTTCTCTTTCCCAACTTTAGCAGGTACTCCCTGGGAGCCAGCTAGCCAAGCTGCCAAAGAAGCAAGAAGACCAGCTAAGCCAGTAGATGAGTTTCAGATCTCTAGTCTCTCTCCCCTCCTCTAAATCTAGTCCTCCAACCTCTTTCTCAGCTCTGTTGAAGACTACCTTTTGTGGCCTCTCCTCACTGTTTGCCTCCACTCCCAAGGGGCTAAACAAATCATGGCGACCACTCTGCTTTCTTCCCTCTTGTGAACCCTCTTGTCACCCCCATCCACCCACCCAGCACATCCACAGTCTTAGTGTAAGCTCTTAATACCTAAAACCAGTGGCCCCACC